>NW_022262212.1:0-7180 GCF_002021735.2 Oncorhynchus kisutch | reverse complement strand
TCTTTCTTCCTTATCTCCTCCTCTTTCTTCCTTCCATCCTTATCTCCTCCTCTAACTTCCTTCCATCCTTATCTCCTCCTCTTCCTTCCTTACATCCTTATCTCCTCCTCTTTCTTCCTTATCTCCTCCTCTTTCTTCCTCCCATCCTTATCTCCTCCTCTAACTTCCTTCCATCCTTATCTCCTCCTCTAACTTCCTTCCATCCTTATCTCCTCCTCTAACTTCCTTCCATCCTTATCTCCTCCTCTAACTTCCTTCCATCCTTATCTCCTCCTCTAACTTCCTTCCATCCTTATCTCCTCCTCTTTCTTCCTTCCATCCTTATCTCCTCCTCTTTCTTCCTTCCTTCCTTATCTCCTCCTCTAACTTCCTTCCATCCTTATCTCCTCCTCTTTCTTCCTTCCATCCTTATCTCCTCCTCTAACTTCCTTCCATCCTTATCTCCTCCTCTAACTTCCTTCCATCCTTATCTCCTCCTCTTTCTTCCTTCCATCCTTATCTCCTCCTCTAACTTCCTTCCATCCTTATCTCCTCCTCTTTCTTCCTTCCATCCTTATCTCCTCCTCTAACTTCCTTCCATCCTTATCTCCTCCTCTTTCTTCCTTATCTCCTCCTCTAACTTCCTTCCATCCTTATCTCCTCCTCTTTCTTCCTTAACTCCTCCTCTTTCTTCCTTATCTCCTCCTCTTCCTTCCTTCCATCCTTATCTCCTCCTCTAACTTCCTTCCATCCTTTCGTCCTCCTCTTCCTTCCTTACATCCTTATCTCTCCTCTTTCTCTTTCTTCCTTATCTCCTCCTCTTTCTTCCTCCCTCCTTTATCCATCTCCTCCTCTAACTTCCTTCCATCCTTACTCCTCCTCTAACTTCCTTCCATCCTTATCTCCTCCTCTAACTTCCTTCCATCCTTATCTCCTCCTCTTTCTTCCTTCCATCCTTATCTCCTCCTCTAACTTCCTTCCATCCTTATCTCCTCCTCTTTCTTCCTTATCTCCTCCTCTTTCTTCCTTCCTCCTTATCTCCTCCCCTAACTTCTCCATCCTTATCTCCCTCCTCTCTTTCCTTATCTCCTCCTCTTTCTTCCTCCCATCCTTATCTCCTCCTCTAACTTCCTTCCATCCTTATCTCCTCCTCTTTCTTCCTTCCATCCTTATCTCCTCCTCTAACTTCCTTCCATCCTTATCTCCTCCTCTTTCTTCCTTATCTCCTCCTCTTTCTTCCTTATCTCCTCCTCTTTCTTCTTATCTCCTCCCTTTCTTCCTTCCATCCTTATCTCCTCCTCTAACTTCCTGCCATCCTTATCTCCTCCTCTTCCTCCTTACAATCCTTATCTCCTCCTCTTTCTTCCTTATCTCCTCCTCTTTCTTCCTCCCACCTTTATCTCCTCCTCTAACTTCCTTCCATCCTTATCTCATCCTCTACTTCCTTCCATCCTTATCTCCTCCTCTAACTTCCTTCCATCCTTATCTCCTCCTCTTCTTTCTTCCATCCTATCCGCCTCCCTCCTCTAACTTCCTTCCATCCTTATCTCCTCCTCTTTCTTCCTTATCTCCTCCTCTTTCTTCCTTCCAGCCTTATCGCCTCCTCTTTCTTCCTTATCTCCTCCTCTAACTTCCCTCCATCCTTATCTCCTCCTCTTTCTTCCTTATCTCCTCCTCTTTCTTCCTTCCTTCCTTATCTCCTCCTCTAACTTCCCTCCATCCTTATCTCCTCCTCTTTCTTCCTTATCTCCTCCTCTTTCTTCCTTCCTTCCTTATCTCCTCCTATAACTCCTCTTCCTTCCATCCCTCCTTATCTCCTCCTCTTTCTTTCTCTTCCTTCCTCCTTATCTCCTCCTCTAACTTCCTTCCATCCTTATCTCCTCCTCTAACTTCCTTCCATCCTTATCTCCTCCTCTTTCTTCCTTCCATCCTTATCTCCTCCTCTAACTTCCTTCCATCCTTATCTCCTCCTCTAACTTCCTTCCATCCTTATCTCCTCCTCTTTCTTCTTTCCATCCTTATCTCCTCCTCTAACTTCCTTCCATCCTTATCTCCTCCTCTTTCTTCCTTCCATCCTTATCTCCTCCTCTAACTTCCTTCCATCCTTCTCTCCTCCTCTTTCTTCCTTATCTCCTCCTCTAACTTCCTTCCATCCTTATCTCCTCCTCTTTCTTCCTTATCTCCTCCTCTTTCTTCCTTAACTCCTCCTCTTTCTTCCTTATCTCCTCCTCTAACTTCCTTCCATCCTTATCTCCTCCTCTTTCTTCCTTATCTCCTCCTCTTTCTTCCTTATCTCCTCCTCTTTCTTCCTTCCTTCCTTCCTTATCTCCTCCTCTAACTTCCTTCCATCCTTATCTCCTCCTCTTTCTTCCTTCCATCCTTATCTCCTCCTCTAACTTCCTTCCATCCTTATCTCCTCCTCTTTCTTCCTTATCTCCTCCTCTTTCTTCCTTATCTCCTCCTCTTTCTTCCTTCCATCCTTCCTTATCTCCTCCTCTAACTTCCTTCCATCCTTATCTCCTCCTCTTTCTTCCTTCCATCCTTATCTCCTCCTCTAACTTCCTTCCATCCTTATCTCCTCCTCTTCCTTCCTTCCATCCTTATCTCCTCCTCTTTCTTCCTTCCATCCTTCTATCTCCTCCTCTTCCTTCTTATCTCCTCCTCTTTCTTTCCTTCCATCCTTATCTCCTCCTCTTCCTTCCTTATCTCCTCCTCTTTCTTCCTTCCATCCTTATCTCCTCCTCTTTCTTCCTTCCATCCTTATCTCCTGCTCACTCACTCACTCTCACTCACTCACTCACTCACTCTCTCTCACCTCTCCCCAGATGCCGACCGTGTCTCTGATGTTGCTCTTGCAGTAGGATAGCTGTCGGATACAGTTGTTAACGGCAACGCTACTCTTCCCTGGCGACAGGTCCTCTTCTGCCATCTCTACCCAACCCAGAGACTGCACCGCAAAACACTACACACACACACACAGACAGACACACACACACACAGACGCAGGTTACACATACAATCTAATAATTGTGTGTGTGTGTGTATGGTAAGGTAGAAGGATGGAAGGATGGAGGGATGGAAGGGTGATTCTAATGGAAGAGGTAGACAGACTGAACTCTACATAACCTTTGACTGAACACACCAAGAGAGGAGGGAGAGAAGGAGGGGGGGAGAGGGAGGCTCATTCTCAGCAGTCTATTCATCAACTATTAATTTGACCTCAAGAGAGAAACAGAGAGAGAGGAGAGAGGGGAGGAGAGAGAGAGAGAGAGAGAGAGAAATCAAATGGAGAATTCTGCAAAAATATCCTCCGTGTACAACGTAAAATACCAAATAATGCTGAGCAGAATTAGGCCGATACACTGTACATAGACAGTAATATATTTTAAATGTCTGTTTTCTTGTGAAACTTCTGTGAGTGTAATGTTTACGTTAATTTGTTAAAAGAGAGAGACAGAGACCTAGAGATCATAGCAGCAGTGCAGTTCTCAGTCTTTTCCACAGAGGGGCAGTGTTGTACAGCTCTCAGAACAGCCCTCTCTCTCTCCACACACAGCATCACAACAACAGGGATACACACACAGACAGAGGACAACGTGGTGGGCCTCTCACCTTGGCCTCAGGGTCACTGTTAGACTCCTCCTCTTCCAGTGGAGAGGGATCCTGGGGGGGATGGATGGGGGGTGGGGGGGGGCAGAAGAATAAGAACCTGTGACTGTCTGGCTCGCAGTTCCTCCTGCCTTTGGGTACGCAACAATATCAACCTTTTATAGAGGTCTGTCTGTCTGTCTGCCTGCCTGTCTGTCTGTCTGTCTGTCTGTCTGTCTGTCTGTCCTGTCTGTCTGTCTGTCTGTCTGTCTGTCTGTCTGTCTGTCTGTCTGACTGTCTGACTGTCTGTCTGTCTGTCTGTCTGTTGGTCTGTCTGTCTGTCTGTCTGTCTGCCCGGTCTGTCTGTCTGTCTGTCCTGTCTGTCTGTCTGACTGTCTGACTGTCTGTCTGTCTGTCTGTCTGTCTGTCGTCTGCCCGGTCTGTCTGTCTGTCTGTCTGTGTGTGTGTGTGTTACCGTAGCGATGCATATCTGAGCGTAGCTCCCTCAAACTCCTTCAAGCTGGGGTCAGGGTTCACCGTGGCTGCCTGCATGTCCTGGTGCACAGATATGACATCATGCTCACTCATTACATCATCAGACAGAGACAGACAGCCAGCCAACTAGCCAGACAGACAGATAGACAGATAGAACCCTGAACTCAGCCAGATAGAACCCTGAACCCAGACAGATAGAACCCTGAACCCAGACAGATAGAACCCTGAACTCAGACAGATAGAACCCTGAACTCAGACAGATAGAACCCTGAACCCAGACAGATAGAACCCTGAACCCAGACAGATAGAACCCTGAACCCAGACAGATAGAACCCTGAACCCAGACAGATAGAACCCTGAACCCAGACAGATAGAACCCTGAAACCAGACAGAGAGAAACCCTGAACCCAGACGATAGAACCCTGAACTCAGACAGATAGAACCCTGAACTCAGACAGATAGAACCCTGAACCCAGACAGATAGAACCCTGAACCCAGACAGATAGAACCCTGAACCCAGACAGATAGAACCCTGAAACCCAGACAGATAGAACCCTGAAACCAGACAGCAGTCTAGAGGAGAGATATTACCTTCCAAACCTCACTATCAATCTTTCCCCCCAATCACAGCTCCAAATCACCCCACAACTGCTTCTACACACACACACACACACACACACACACACACACACCACACACACACACACACACACACACACACACACACACACACACACACACACACACACAGTGGTGGGGCGGGGGGATGAGAAAAGAGAGAGAAAGGACAAGTCTGTTAAATCTACTGGTTCTGGGTTTAGTAGTGGGGGGGGGGTTATTAGTCACTACACACCTAGACAAGGTCTACTGGTTCTGGGTTTAGTAGTGGGGGGGGTTATTAGTCACTACACACCTAGACAAGGTCTACTGGTTCTGGGTTTAGTAGTGGGGGGGGGGTTATAGTCACTACACACCTAGACAAGGTCTACTGGTTCTGGGTTTAGTAGTGGGGGGGGGGTTATTAGTCACTACACACCCTAGAAAAGGTCTACTGGTTCTGGGTTAGTAGTGGGGGGGGGGGTTATTAGTCACTACACACCTAGACAAGGTCTACTGGTTCTGGGTTTAGTAGTGGGGGGGTTATTAGTCACACCTAGACAAGGTCTACTGGTTCTGGGTTTAGTAGTGGGGGGTTATTGGTCACACCTAGACAAGGTCTACTGGTTCTGGGTTTAGTAGTGGGGGGGGTTATTAGTCACTACACACCTAGACAAGGTCTACTGGTTCTGGGTTTAGTAGTGGGGGGGGTTATTAGTCACTACACACCTAGACAAGGTCTACTGGTTCTGGGTTTAGTAGTGGGGGGGTTATTAGTCACACCTAGACAAGGTCTATTGGTTCTGGGTTAGTAGTGGGGGGTTATTGGTCACACCTAGACAAGGTCTACTGGTTCTGGGTTTAGTAGTGGGGGGGGTTATTGGTCACTACACACCTAGACAAGGTCTACTGGTTCTGGGTTTAGTAGTGGGGGGTTTATTGGTCACTACACACCTAGACATGTCTACTGGTTTCTGGGTTTAGTAGTGGGGGTGGGTTTATTGGTCACTACACACCTAGACAAGGTCTACTGGTTCTGGGTTTAGTAGTGGGGGAGGGTTATTGGTCACACCTAGACAAGGTCTACTGGTTCTGGGTTTAGTAGTGGGGGGGTTATTGGTCACACCTAGACAAGGTCTACTGGTTCTGGGTTTAGTAGTGGGGGGGGGGTTATTGGTCACACCTAGACATGGTCTACTGGTTCTGGGTTTAGTAGTGGGGGGGTTATTGGTCACTACACACCTAGACAAGGTCAAGGGTTTAGTAGCGGGGGGGTTATGATAGAGATCACATGGTCAGGAAGGGATAGAAGGAACATGACAACATTAGTCTAGGTCACATGGTCAGGAAGGGATAGAAGGAACATGACAACATTCGTCTAGGTCACATGGTCAGGAAGGGATA
This sequence comes from Oncorhynchus kisutch, assembly GCF_002021735.2. Lineage (NCBI taxonomy): Eukaryota > Metazoa > Chordata > Actinopteri > Salmoniformes > Salmonidae > Oncorhynchus > Oncorhynchus kisutch. The sequence goes on along the minus strand of NW_022262212.1, from coordinate 1,117 downwards.
GAAGGAACATGACAACATTAGTCTAGGTCACATGGTCAGGAAGGGATAGAAGGAACATGACAACATTAGTCTAGGTCACATGGTCAGGAACGAGGGATAGAGGGAAACATGACAACATTAGTCTAGGTCACATGTCAGGAAGGGATAGAGGGAACATGACAACATTAGTCTAGGTCACATGGGTGATCTCGCTACATATTCGTCGCCAGACCCACTGGCTCCAGGTCATCTACAAGTCCATGCTAGGTAAAGCTCCGCCTTATCTCAGTTCACTGGTCACGATGGCAACACCCACCCGTAGCACGCGCTCCAGCAGGTGTATCTCACTGATCATCCCTAAAGCCAACACCTCATTTGGCCGCCTTTCGTTCCAGTACTCTGCTGCCTGTGACTGGAACGAATTGCAAAAAATCGCTGAAGTTGGAGACTTTTACCTCCCTCACCAACTTCAAACATCTGCTGTCTGAGCAGTTACAGAACCGATCGCTACAGCTGTACATAGTCTATCGGTAAATAGCCCACACCTTTTCACCTACCTCAATCCCCATACTGTTTTTATTTATTTACTTTTCTGCTCTTCTGCACACCAATATCTCTACCTGTACATGACCATCTGATCAATTCATCACTCCAGTGTTAATCTGCAAAATTGTAATTATTCGCCTACCTCCTCATGCCTTTTGCACACATTGTATATAGACTCTCTTTTGTCTACTGTGTTATTGACTTGTTAATTGTTTACCTCCATGTGTAACTCTGTGTTGCCTGTCTGTTCACACTGCTATGCTTTATCTTGGCCAGGTCGCAGTTGCAAATGAGAACTTGTTCTCAACTAGGCCTACCTGGTTAAATAAAGGTGTTCTCAACTAGCCTACCTGGTTAAATAAAGGTGAAATAAAAAAAAAATGGTCAGGAGGGATGGATTGAAAGTAGATACCTTGACATCTTCCATGTGAGGTTTAGAATGATCAGGTTCATGTAGAGAGGATGAGTAAGGCTAGAGAGAGGGGGAGAGAGACACAGAGAGAGAGAGAGAGAGAGAGAGAGACAGAGAGAGAGAGACAGAGAGACAGAGAGAGAGAGACAGAGAGAGAGAGACAGAGAGAGAGGGAGGAGA
>NW_022262211.1:0-5000 GCF_002021735.2 Oncorhynchus kisutch | reverse complement strand
GACTAGACACCGTCCCTTGATTTCTATTTTCTATATAGCCCTATGCTCTGGTAGTGTACTAAGTAGTGCACTATATAGGGAATAGGGTGCCATAGGGCTCTAGTCTAAAGTAGTGCACTATATAGGGAATAGGGGGCCATAGGGCTCTGGTCTAAAGTAGTGCACTATATAGGGAATAGGGTTCCATAGGGCTCTGGTCTAAAGTACTGCACTATATAGGGAATAGGGTGCCAAAGGGCTCTGGTCTAAAGTAGTGTACTATATAGGGAATAGGGTGCCATAGGGCTCTGGTCTAAAGTAGTGCACTATATAGGGAATAGGGTGCCATAGGGCTCTGGTCTAAAGTAGTGCACTATATAGGGAATAGGGTTCCATAGGGCTCTGGTCTAAAGTACTGCACTATATAGGGAATAGGGTGCCAAAGGGCTCTGGTCTAAAGTAGTGCACTATATAGGGAATAGGGTGCCATAGGGCTCTGGTCTAAAGTAGTGCACTATATAGGGAATAGGGTGCCATAGGGCTCTGGTCTAAAGTAGTGCACTATATAGGGAATAGGGTACCATAGGGCTCTGGACTAAAGTAGTGCACTATATAGGGAATAGGGTGCCATAGGGCTCTGGTCTAAAGTAGTGTACTATATAGGGAATAGGGTGCCATAGGGCTCTGGTCTAAAGTAGTGCACTATATAGGGAATAGGGTACCATAGGGCTCTGGTCTAAAGTAGTGCACTATATATGGAATAGGGTGCCATAGGGCTCTGGTCTAAAGTAGTGCACTATAAAGGGAATAGGGTGCCATAGGGCTCTGGTCTAAAGTAGTGCACTATATAGGGAATAGGGTACCATAGGGCTCTGGTCTAAAGTAGTGCACTATATAGGGAATAGGGTGCCATAGGGTTCTGGTCTAAAGTAGTGCACTATAAAGGGAATAGGGTGCCATAGGGCTCTGGTCTAAAGTAGTGCACTATATAGGGAATATGGTGGCATTTGGGACATAGAGGGACTGCTCTAGTATTCATCACAGGGATAGAGGAGAGGCGCTGTCCATAAAAACATCCATCCATCTTTCCCATTGGACAGCTCCTTGCTGTTCTAGTTGACAAATGGGAATTTAATTTGTGCAGTCGGTCGTTTATCTTGTCCTCCCTCTCATGGTGCTGTAGAGTGATGTAATTATCCTTCTGTCCTCATCTCTCTCTTCTCTTCCTCCTCTCATCTCTCATCTCTCTTCTCATCCTCCTCTCATCTCTCATCTCTCTCTTCTCATCTCTCCTCTCATCTCTCTCTTCTCTTCATCCTCTCATCTCTCTTCTCATCTTCCTCTCATCTCTCATCTCTCTCTTCTCATCCTCCTCTCATCTCTCTCTTCTCATCTCTCGCTTCTCATCCTCCTCTCATGTCTCTCGTCTCATCCTTGTCTCATCTCTCATCTCTCTCTTCTCGTCCTCCTCTCATGTCTCTCTTCTCATCCTCATCTCTCATCTCTCTCTTCCTGTCCTACTCTCATCTCTCTCTTTTCGTCCTACTCTCATCTCTCTCTTCTCGTCCTCCTCTCATGTCTCTCTTCTCATCCTCATCTCTCATCTCTCTCTTCCTGTCCTACTCTCATGTCTCTCTTTTCGTCCTACTCTCATCTCTCCCTTCTCTTCCTCCTCTCATCTATCATCTCTCTTCTCATCCTCCTCTCATCTCTCATCTCTCTCTTCTCGTCCTACTCTCATCTCTCTCTTCTCGTCCTACTCTCATCCCTCTCTTCTCATCCTCCTTTCATCTCTCATCTCTCTCTTCTCGTCCTCCTCTCATCTCTCATCTCTCTCTTCTCGTCCTCCTCTCATCTCTCATCTCTCTCTTCTCGTCCTCCTCTCATCTCTCATCTCTCTCTTCTCTTCCTCCTCTCATCTCTTTCTTCTCTTCCTCGTCTCATCTCTTATTTCTCTTCTCATCCTCCTCTCCTCTCTCTCTTCTCGTCCTCCTCTCTCTCTCTTCTCATTCTCCTTTCATCTCTTCTCGTACTCCTCTTATCTCTCTCTTCTCATCCTCCTCTCATCTCTCTCTTCTCATCCTACTCTCATCTCTTTCTCCTCGTCCTCCTCTCATCTCTCATCTCTCTCTTCTCGTCCTCCTCTCATCTCTCATCTCTCTCTTCTCGTACTCCTCTCATCTCTCATCTCTCTCTTCTCGTGCTCCTCTCAGCTCTCATCTCTCTCTTCTCTTCCTCCTCTCATCTCTTTCTTCTCTTCCTCCTCTCCTCTCTTCCTCCTCGTCCTCCTCTCATCTCTCATACCCCTCTTCTCATCCTCCTCTTCTCTCCCCTCCTCTTCTCCCCCTCCCCCTCTCTCCACTTCACTCCTCCTCTTCTCTCCCCTCCCCCACTCTTCTCTCCTCTTCTCATCCTCCTCTCATCTCTCATCTCTCTCTTCTCTTCCTCCTCTCATCTATCATCTCTCTTCTCATCCTCCTCTCATCTCTCATCTCTCTCTTCTCGTCCTACTCTCATCTCTCTCTTCTCATCCTCCTCTCATCTCTCTCTTCTCATCCTCCTCTCATCTCTCTCTTCTCATCCTCCTCTCATCTCTCATCTCTCTCTTCTCATCCTCCTCTCATCTCTCTTCTCATCCTCCTCTCATCTCTCATCTCTCTCTTCTCTCCCTCCTCTCATCTTTCTTCTCGTCCTCCTCTCATCTCTCTCTTCTCATCCTCCTCTCATCTCTCATCTCTCTCTTCTCGTCCTCTGTGTTGCAGGTCAAACTGTGTGAATATCCTGGTGACCACCACCCAACTCATACCTGCCCTGGCTAAAGTCCTGCTGTACGGACTGGGGATAGTGTTTCCTATTGACAATATTTATAGTGCTACCAAAATAGGTGAATATGTTCATTATATTTTACAATTTTAAGATGTCTGCCTTTATGTCTGTTTCTATATTTGGCTGATTGTGCTGTTTTGTCTGTCTGTCCTTGTGTCTGTGTTGTTGTTTTGTCTGTCTGTCTGTCCTTGTGTCTGTGTTGTTGTTTTGTCTGTCCGTCTGTCTGTCCCAGTAGTGGGTTACCAGACTGCTCAACCTAATTTGTATGATGTGTGTAAACCTGGCGTGTGATTGGTCTAAACTAATGAAGGGACCGGATGATTGGTCCGTGCCGTTGAGGGGGACGGGAAGGGGGATGGACACTGGAGATGGTTGATGTCTCTCTCTGAAGGAAGAACTTGAATCAACCAGGATTATTTCCTGAAGCCTCAGCTCTCCCTCTCTCTCTCTCTCTCCCTCTCTGTCTCTCTCTCTCTCTCTCTCCTCTCTCTCTCTCTCTCTCTCTCTCTCTCTCTCTCTCTTGGGCCTGCATATGAAACCACTTTACCGCATGTCATTCCACACCCAACACACTCCCCCTTCCTCCCCCCTTCTCCCCCTTCCTCCTCCCCTCCCCCCTTCCTCCCCCTTTCTCCCCCGTTCTCCCCCTTCCTCCCCCTTCCTCCTCCCCTCCCCCTTCCTCCCCTTTCTCCCCCCTTTCTCCCCTCCCCCCTTCCTCCCCCCCCTTCTCCCCTTCCTCCCCTTTCTCCCCCTTCCTCCCCTTTCTCCCCCTTCATCCCCCTTTCTCCCCCTTCCTCCCCCTCCTCCCCCTCCCCCCTTCCTCCCCCCTTCCTCCCCCTCCTCCCCCTCCTCCCCCTCCCCCTTCCTCCCCCTCCCCCCTTCCTCCCCCTCCCTAATTTTCATCATAGATACACTATGATACACTACTATAATTTTGTTTCTGGTGTCCTTTGACAGCTCTTTGGTCTTGGCCATAGTGGAGTTTGGAGTGTGACTGTTTGAGGTTGTGAACAGGTGTCTTTTACACTGATAACAAGTTCAAACAGGTGCCATTAATACAGGTAACGAGTGGAGGACAGAGGAGCCTCTTAAAGAAGAAGTTACAGGTCTGTGAGAGCCAGAAATCCTGCTTGTTTGTAGGTGACCAAATACTTATTTTCCACCATAATTTGCAAATAAATTAATAAAAATCCTACAATGTGATTTTCTGGATTTTTTTTCTCATTTTGTCTGTCATAGTTGAAGTGTACCTATGATGAAAATTACAGGCCTCTCCCATCTTTTTAAGTGGGAGAACTTGCACATTGGTGGCTGACTAAATACTTTTTTGCCCCACTGTACATTTAAATGTTAGGAAATACAACGTTGCCTGGTGAGATAGTTTGGCACATTTTCTCTGCACAGTCTGAAAAGTACCAATCTCAGGCTTCATTTCTATCTTTAAACCCAACCTGTTTGTGTGGCTAACTGTCTGTATCTGTCTGCAGGGAAGGAGAGTTGTTTTGAGAGAGTCATTCAGACCAACCTGTGTCTGTCTCTCTGCCTGCCTCTCTAACCTGTCTGTCACTCTGCAGGGAAGGAGAGTTGTTTTGAGAGAGTCATTCAGACCAACCTGTATCTGTCTCTCTGCCTGCCTCTCTAACCTGTCTGTCACTCTGCAGGGAAGGAGAGTTGTTTTGAGAGAGTCATTCAGACCAACCTGTGTCTGTCTCTCTGCCCGCCTCTCTAACCTGTCTGTCACTCTGCAGGGAAGGAGAGTTGTTTTGAGAGAGTCATTCAGACCAACCTGTGTCTGTCTCTCTGCCCGCCTCTCTAACCTGTCTGTCACTCTGCAGGGAAGGAGAGTTGTTTTGAGAGAGTCATTCAGACCAACCTGTGTCTGTCTCTCTGCCCGCCTCTCTAACCTGTCTGTCTCTCTGCCCGCCTCTCTAACCTGTCTGTCTCTCTGCAGGGAAGGAGAGCTGTTTTGAGAGAGTCATTCAGAGGTTCGGTAGGAAAGTTGTGTACGTCGTCGTGGGAGACGGAGTGGAAGAGGAGCAAGGCTCAAAAAAGGTAAGAAGAATTATAGATATACAATGTCCAGAATGGATACAGTACACATCCTTATTTGGGGTCAATTCAGTTTCAATTCTGAACTTAAATTGAAATTCCAATGCGTTTGATGTCTTCGTTGTCAAAGAGTCCATGAGTGCCAT
>NW_022262210.1:0-7300 GCF_002021735.2 Oncorhynchus kisutch | reverse complement strand
GGGCATTAAAATCAGAATGACCGTAATGCATTTAGGACCATATTTGTGGTGTTTGGGTTACCGCTTGTATAGCCTCAGTATCCATCGTGAAATTCAAAGTGTCCATAATGCACTCAGGTCGCCCCCGACAGAGAGAGGGCCGTAGTAGGGTGTTTCCATAGCGGGCATTAATATCAGAATGACCCTTAAATGCATTTAGGACCATATTTGAATTTTTGGTTACCAGATGCACGTTTTCAATCACCAGGTGCACGGTTTCAATCACCAGGTGCACGCTCTATTTCCTCCTCCAGCACTTGTCAAACAGTCCATAAAGCACCCAGGACGGCCCTGAGTGAAAGAGGGCCGTAGTAGGGTGCTCCTATAGCGGGCATTAAAATCAGAATGACCGTTAAATGCATTTATGACCATATTTGTGTTTTTGGGTTACCAGATGCACGGTTTCAATCACCAGGTGCACGGCTCTATTTCCTCCTCCAGCACTTGTCAAACAGTCCATAAGCACCCAGGACGGCCCTGAGTGAAAGAGGGCCGTAGTAGGGTGCTCCTATAGCGGGCATTAAAATCAGAATGACCGTTAAATGCATTTATGACCATATTTGTGTTTTTGGGTTACCAGATGCACGGTTTCAATCACCAGGTGCACGGCTCTATTTCCTCCTCCAGCACTTGTCAAAACAGTCCATAAAGCACCCAGGACGGCCCTGAGTGAAAGAGGGCCGTAGTAGGGTGCTCCTATAGCGGGCATTAAAATCAGAATGACCGTTAAATGCATTTATGACCATATTTGTGTTTTTGGGTTACCGCTTGTATAGCAATCAGTATCCATCGTGAAATTTCAAAGTGTCCATAATGCACTCAGGTCGCCCCCGACAGAGAGAGGGCCGTAGTAGGGTGTTTCCATAGCGGGCATTAATATCAGAATGACCCTTAAATGCATTTAGGACCATATTTGAATTTTGGGTTACCAGATGCACGTTTTCAATCACCAGGTGCACGGTTTCAATCACCAGGTGCACGGCTCTATTTCCTCCTCCAGCACTTGTCAAACAGTCCATAAAGCACCCAGGACGGCCCTGAGTGAAAGAGGGCCGTAGTAGGGTGCTCCTATAGCGGGCATTAAAATCAGAATGACCGTTAAATGCATTTATGACCATATTTGTGTTTTTGGGTTACCAGATGCACGGTTTCAATCACCAGGTGCACGGCTCTATTTCCTCCTCCAGCACTTGTCAAACAGTCCATAAAGCACCCAGGACGGCCCTGAGTGAAAGAGGGCCGTAGTAGGGTGCTCCTATAGCGGGCATTAAAATCAGAATGACCGTTAAATGCATTTATGACCATATTTGTGTTTTTGGTTACCATGCACGGTTTCAATCACCAGCACGCTCTATCGTCCAGCACTTGTCAAACAGTCCATAAAGCACTCAGGACGCCCGACAGAGAGAGGGCCGTAGTAGGGTGTTCCATAGCGGGCATTAAAATCAGAATGACCCTTAAATGCATTTAGGACCATATTTGTGTTTTTGGGTTACCAGATGCACGTTTAATCACCAGGTGCACGGCTCTATTTCCTCCTCCAGCACTTGTCAAACAGTCCATAAAGCACCCAGGACGGCCCTGAGTGAAAGAGGGCCGTAGTAGGGTGCTCCTATAGCGGGCATTAAATCAGAATGACCGTTAAATGCATTTATGACCATATTTGTTTTTTTGGGTTACCAGATGCACGGTTTCAATCACCAGGTGCACGGCTCTATTTCCTCCTCCAGCACTTGTCAAACAGTCCATAAAGCACCCAGGACGGCCCTGAGTGAAAGAGGGCCGTAGTAGGGTGCTCCTATAGCGGGCATTAAAATCAGAATGACCGTTAAATGCATTTATGACCATATTTGTGTTTTTGGGTTACCAGATGCACGGTTTCAATCACCAGGTGCACGGCTCTATTTCCTCCTCCAGCACTTGTCAAACAGTCCATAAAGCACCCAGGACGGCCCTGAGTGAAAGAGGGCCGTAGTAGGGTGCTCCTATAGCGGGCATTAAAATCAGAATGACCGTTAAATGCATTTATGACCATATTTGTGTTTTTGGGTTACCGCTTGTATAGCAATCAGTATCCATCGTGAAATTTCAAAGTGTCCATAATGCACTCAGGTCGCCCCCGACAGAGAGAGGGCCGTAGTAGGGTGTTCCATAGCGGGCATTAATATCAGAATGACCCTTAAATGCATTTAGGACCATATTTGAATTTTTGGGTTACCAGATGCACGTTTTCAATCACCAGGTGCACGGTTTCAATCACCAGGTGCACGGCTCTATTTCCTCCTCCAGCACTTGTCAAACAGTCCATAAAGCACCCAGGACGGCCCTGAGTGAAAGAGGGCCGTAGTAGGGTGCTCCTATAGCGGGCATTAAAATCAGAATGACCGTTAAATGCATTTATGACCATATTTGTGTTTTTGGGTTACCAGATGCACGGTTTCAATCACCAGGTGCACGGCTCTATTTCCTCCTCCAGCACTTGTCAAACAGTCCATAAAGCACCCAGGACGGCCCTGAGTGAAAGAGGGCCGTAGTAGGGTGCTCCTATAGCGGGCATTAAAATCAGAATGACCGTTAAATGCATTTATGACCATATTTGTGTTTTTGGGTTACCAGATGCACGGTTTCAATCACCAGGTGCACGGCTCTATTTCCTCCTCCAGCACTTGTCAAACAGTCCATAAAGCACCCAGGACGGCCCTGAGTGAAAGAGGGCCGTAGTAGGGTGCTCCTATAGCGGGCATTAAAATCAGAATGACCGTTAAATGCATTTATGACCATATTTGTGTTTTTGGGTTACCGCTTGTATAGCAATCAGTATCCATCGTGAAATTTCAAAGTGTCCATAATGCACTCAGGTCGCCCCCGACAGAGAGAGGGCCGTAGTAGGGTGTTTCCATAGCGGGCATTAATATCAGAATGACCCTTAAATGCATTTAGGACCATATTTGAATTTTTGGGTTACCAGATGCACGTTTTCAATCACCAGGTGCACGGTTTCAATCACCAGGTGCACGGCTCTATTTCCTCCTCCAGCACTTGTCAAACAGTCCATAAAGCACCCAGGACGGCCCTGAGTGAAAGAGGGCCGTAGTAGGGTGCTCCTATAGCGGGCATTAAAATCAGAATGACCGTTAAATGCATTTATGACCATATTTGTGTTTTTGGGTTACCAGATGCACGGTTTCAATCACCAGGTGCACGGCTCTATTTCCTCCTCCAGCACTTGTCAAACAGTCCATAAAGCACCCAGGACGGCCCTGAGTGAAAGAGGGCCGTAGTAGGGTGCTCCTATAGCGGGCATTAAAATCAGAATGACCGTTAAATGCATTTATGACCATATTTGTGTTTTTGGGTTACCGCTTGTATAGCAATCAGTATCCATCGTGAAATTTCAAAGTGTCCATAATGCACTCAGGTCGCCCCCGACAGAGAGAGGGCCGTAGTAGGGTGTTTCCATAGCGGGCATTAATATCAGAATGACCCTTAAATGCATTTAGGACCATATTTGAATTTTTGGGTTACCAGATGCACGTTTTCAATCACCAGGTGCACGGTTTCAATCACCAGGTGCACGGCTCTATTTCCTCCTCCAGCACTTGTCAAACAGTCCATAAAGCACCCAGGACGGCCCTGAGTGAAAGAGGGCCGTAGTAGGGTGCTCCTATAGCGGGCATTAAAATCAGAATGACCGTTAAATGCATTTATGACCATATTTGTGTTTTTGGGTTACCAGATGCACGGTTTCAATCACCAGGTGCACGGCTCTATTTCCTCCTCCAGCACTTGTCAAACAGTCCATAAAGCACCCAGGACGGCCCTGAGTGAAAGAGGGCCGTAGTAGGGTGCTCCTATAGCGGGCATTAAAATCAGAATGACCGTTAAATGCATTTATGACCATATTTGTGTTTTTGGGTTACCGCTTGTATAGCAATCAGTATCCATCGTGAAATTTCAAAGTGTCCATAATGCACTCAGGTCGCCCCCGACAGAGAGAGGGCCGTAGTAGGGTGTTTCCATAGCGGGCATTAATATCAGAATGACCCTTAAATGCATTTAGGACCATATTTGAATTTTTGGGTTACCAGATGCACGTTTTCAATCACCAGGTGCACGGTTTCAATCACCAGGTGCACGGCTCTATTTCCTCCTCCAGCACTTGTCAAACAGTCCATAAAGCACCCAGGACGGCCCTGAGTGAAAGAGGGCCGTAGTAGGGTGCTCCTATAGCGGGCATTAAAATCAGAATGACCGTTAAATGCATTTATGACCATATTTGTGTTTTTGGGTTACCGCTTGTATAGCAATCAGTATCCATCGTGAAATTTCAAAGTGTCCATAATGCACTCAGGTCGCCCCCGACAGAGAGAGGGCCGTAGTAGGGTTTCCATAGCGGGCATTAATATCAGAATGACCCTTAAATGCATTTAGGACCATATTTGAATTTTTGGGTTACCAGATGCACGTTTTCAATCACCAGGTGCACGGTTTCAATCACCAGGTGCACGGCTCTATTTCCTCCTCCAGCACTTGTCAAACAGTCCATAAAGCACCCAGGACGGCCCTGAGTGAAAGAGGGCCGTAGTAGGGTGCTCCTATAGCGGGCATTAAAATCAGAATGACCGTTAAATGCATTTATGACCATATTTGTGTTTTTGGGTTACCAGATGCACGGTTTCAATCACCAGGTGCACGGCTCTATTTCCTCCTCCAGCACTTGTCAAACAGTCCATAAAGCACCCAGGACGGCCCTGAGTGAAAGAGGGCCGTAGTAGGGTGCTCCTATAGCGGGCATTAAAATCAGAATGACCGTTAAATGCATTTATGACCATATTTGTGTTTTTGGGTTACCGCTTGTATAGCAATCAGTATCCATCGTGAAATTTCAAAGTGTCCATAATGCACTCAGGTCGCCCCCGACAGAGAGAGGGCCGTAGTAGGGTGTTTCCATAGCGGGCATTAATATCAGAATGACCCTTAAATGCATTTAGGACCATATTTGAATTTTTGGGTTACCAGATGCACGTTTTCAATCACCAGGTGCACGGTTTCAATCACCAGGTGCACGGCTCTATTTCCTCCTCCAGCACTTGTCAAACAGTCCATAAAGCACCCAGGACGGCCCTGAGTGAAAGAGGGCCGTAGTAGGGTGCTCCTATAGCGGGCATTAAAATCAGAATGACCGTTAAATGCATTTATGACCATATTTGTGTTTTTGGGTTACCAGATGCACGGTTTCAATCACCAGGTGCACGGCTCTATTTCCTCCTCCAGCACTTGTCAAACAGTCCATAAAGCACCCAGGACGGCCCTGAGTGAAAGAGGGCCGTAGTAGGGTGCTCCTATAGCGGGCATTAAAATCAGAATGACCGTTAAATGCATTTATGACCATATTTGTGTTTTTGGGTTACCGCTTGTATAGCAATCAGTATCCATCGTGAAATTTCAAAGTGTCCATAATGCACTCAGGTCGCCCCCGACAGAGAGAGGGCCGTAGTAGGGTGTTTCCATAGCGGGCATTAATATCAGAATGACCCTTAAATGCATTTAGGACCATATTTGAATTTTTGGGTTACCAGATGCACGTTTTCAATCACCAGGTGCACGGTTTCAATCACCAGGTGCACGGCTCTATTTCCTCCTCCAGCACTTGTCAAACAGTCCATAAAGCACCCAGGACGGCCCTGAGTGAAAGAGGGCCGTAGTAGGGTGCTCCTATAGCGGGCATTAAAATCAGAATGACCGTTAAATGCATTTATGACCATATTTGTGTTTTTGGGTTACCAGATGCACGGTTTCAATCACCAGGTGCACGGCTCTATTTCCTCCTCCAGCACTTGTCAAACAGTCCATAAAGCACCCAGGACGGCCCTGAGTGAAAGAGGGCCGTAGTAGGGTGCTCCTATAGCGGGCATTAAAATCAGAATGACCGTTAAATGCATTTATGACCATATTTGTGTTTTTGGGTTACCAGATGCACGGTTTCAATCACCAGGTGCACGGCTCTATTTCCTCCTCCAGCACTTGTCAAACAGTCCATAAAGCACCCAGGACGGCCCTGAGTGAAAGAGGGCCGTAGTAGGGTGCTCCTATAGCGGGCATTAAAATCAGAATGACCGTTAAATGCATTTATGACCATATTTGTGTTTTTGGGTTACCGCTTGTATAGCAATCAGTATCCATCGTGAAATTTCAAAGTGTCCATAATGCACTCAGGTCGCCCCCGACAGAGAGAGGGCCGTAGTAGGGTGTTTCCATAGCGGGCATTAATATCAGAATGACCCTTAAATGCATTTAGGACCATATTTGAATTTTTGGGTTACCAGATGCACGTTTTCAATCACCAGGTGCACGGTTTCAATCACCAGGTGCACGGCTCTATTTCCTCCTCCAGCACTTGTCAAACAGTCCATAAAGCACCCAGGACGGCCCTGAGTGAAAGAGGGCCGTAGTAGGGTGCTCCTATAGCGGGCATTAAAATCAGAATGACCGTTAAATGCATTTATGACCATATTTGTGTTTTTGGGTTACCAGATGCACGGTTTCAATCACCAGGTGCACGGCTCTATTTCCTCCTCCAGCACTTGTCAAACAGTCCATAAAGCACCCAGGACGGCCCTGAGTGAAAGAGGGCCGTAGTAGGGTGCTCCTATAGCGGGCATTAAAATCAGAATGACCGTTAAATGCATTTATGACCATATTTGTGTTTTTGGGTTACCGCTTGTATAGCAATCAGTATCCATCGTGAAATTTCAAAGTGTCCATAATGCACTCAGGTCGCCCCCGACAGAGAGAGGGCCGTAGTAGGGTGTTTCCATAGCGGGCATTAATATCAGAATGACCCTTAAATGCATTTAGGACCATATTTGAATTTTGGGTTACCAGATGCACGTTTTCAATCACCAGGTGCACGGTTTCAATCACCAGGTGCACGGCTCTATTTCCTCCTCCAGCACTTGTCAAACAGTCCATAAAGCACCCAGGACGGCCCTGAGTGAAAGAGGGCCGTAGTAGGGTGCTCCTATAGCGGGCATTAAAATCAGAATGACCGTTAAATGCATTTATGACCATATTTGTGTTTTTGGGTTACCAGATGCACGGTTTCAATCACCAGGTGCACGGCTCTATTTCCTCCTCCAGCACTTGTCAAACAGTCCATAAAGCACCCAGGACGGCCCTGAGTGAAAGAGGGCCGTAGTAGGGTGCTCCTATAGCGGGCATTAAAATCAGAATGACCGTTAAATGCATTTATGACCATATT
>NW_022262209.1:0-7791 GCF_002021735.2 Oncorhynchus kisutch | reverse complement strand
TCTCCTCCTCCATTACCCCTCTCTCCTCCTCTATTACCTCTCTCCTCCTCTATTACCCCTCTCTCCTCCTCTATTACCCCTCTCTCCCTCTAATACCCCTCTCTCCTCCTCTATTACCCCTCTCTCCTCCTCTATTACCCCTCTCTCCTCCTCTATTACCCCTCTCTCCTCCTCTATTACCCCTCTCTCCTCCTCTATCTCCTCCTCTATTACCCTATCTCCTCCTCTATTACCCCTCTCTCCTCCTCTTATTACCCTCTCTCCTCCTCTATCTCCTCCTCTATTACCCCTCTCTCCTCCTCTATTACCCCTCTCTCCTCCTCTATTACCCTCTCTCCTCCTTTATTACCCCTCTCTCCTCCTCTATTACCCCCTCTCCTCCTCCATTACCCTCTCTCCTCCTCATTACCCCTCTCTCCTCCTCCATTACCCCCTCTCCTCCTTTATTACCCTCTCTCCTCCTCTATTACCCCTCTCTCCTCCTCTATTACCCCTCTCTCCTCCTTTATTACCCCTCCCTCTCTCCTCCTCTATTACCCTCTCTTCCTCCATTACCCCTCTCTCCTCTCTATCTCCTCCTCTATTACCCCTCTCTCCTCCTCTATTACCCCCTCTCTCCTCCTCTTATCTCCTCCTCTATTACCCCTCTCTCCTCCTCTATTACCCCTCTCTCCTCCTTTATTACCCCTCTCTCCTCCTCTATTACCCCTCTCTCCTCCTCCATTACCCCTCTCTCCTCCTCTATTACCCTCTCTCCTCCTCTATTACCCCTCTCTCCTCCTCTATTACCCCTCTCTCCTCCTCCATTACCCCTCTCTCCTCCTTTATTACCCCTCTCTCCTCCTCTATTACCCCTCTCTCCTCCTCTATTACCCTCTCTCCCCCTCTATTACCCCTCTCTCCTCCTCTATCTCCTCCTCTATTACCCCTCTCTCCTCTCTATTACCCTCTCTCTTTCCTCATTACCCTCCTCTCCTCCTCTATTACCCCTCTCTCCTCCTCTATCTCCTCCTCTATTACCCCTCTCTCCTCCTCTATTACTCTCTCTCCTCCCCTTATTACCCCTCTCATCCTCCGTCTATCTCCTCCTCTATCTACCCCTAATCTCCTCCTCCATTACCCCTCTCCCCTCCTCTATTACTCTCTCCTCCTCTATTACCCCTCTCTCCTCCTCTATTACCCCTCTCTTCCTCCTCTATTTACCCCTCTCTCCTCCTCCACTTACCCTTCTCTCCTCCTTTATTACCCCCTCTCCTCCTCCATTACCCCTATCTCCTCCTCTATTACCCCTCTCTCCTCCTCTATTAACCCCTCTCTCCTCCTCTATTACCCCTCTCTCACTCCTCTATTACCCCTCTCTCCTCTCTATTACCCCTCTCTACTCCTCTATCTCCTCCTCTATTAGCCCCTCTCTCCTCCCTCTATGCCCATCTCTCCTACTCTATACCCTCTTCTTCTCCTCTATTACCCCTCTCCTCCCTGTTCCATTACCCCTCTCTCCTCTTCCATTACCCCTCTCTCCTGCTCTATTACCCCTCTCTCCCCTCTATCCCCTCTCTCCTCCTCTATTACCCATCTCTCCTCTTCCATTACCCCTCTCTCCCTGCTCTATTACCCCTCTCTCCCCCTCTATTCCCCCTCTCTCCCCCTCTATTCCCCCTCTCTCCTCCTCTATTACCCATCTCTCCTCCTCTATTACCCCTCTCTCCTCCTCTATTACCCCCTCTCCCTCTTCCATTACCCCCTCTCTCCTGCTCTATTACCCCTCTCTCCCCCCTCTATTCCCCCTCTCTCCCCCTCTATATCCCTCTCTCCTGCCTTTTATACCCCTCTCTTCTCCTCTCTCTCCTCTTCTATTACCCCTATCTCCTCCTCTATTACCCCTCTCTCCTCCTCCATTACCCCTCTCTCCTCCTCTATTACCTCTCCTCCTCTATTACCCTCTCTCCTCCTCTATTACCCCCTCTGCTCCTCCTCTAATACCCCTCTCTCTCCTCTATTACCCCCTCTACTCCACCTCTATTAACCCCTCTCTCCTCCTCTATTACCCCTCTCTCCTCCTCTATTACCCCTCTCTCCTCCTCTATCTCCTCCTCTATTACCCCTATCTCCTCCTCTATTACCCCTCTCTCCTCCTCTATTACCCCTCTCTCCTCCTCTATCTCCTCCTCTAATACCCCTCTCTCCTCCTCTATTACCCCTCTCTCCTCCTCTATTACCCCTCTCTCCTCCTTTATTACCCTCTCTCCTCCTCTATTACCCCCTCTCCTCCTCCATTACCCCTCTCTCCTCCTCTATTACCCCTCTCTCCTCCTCCATTACCCCTCTCTCCTCCTTTATTACCCCTCTCTCCTCCTCTATTACCCCTCTTTCCTCCTCTATTACCCCTCTCTCCTCCTTTATTACCCCTCTCTCCTCCTCTATTACCCCTCTCTCCTCCTCCATTACCCCTCTCTCCTCCTCTATCTCCTCCTCTATTACCCCTCTCTCCTCCTCTATTACCCCTCTCTCCTCCTCTATCTCCTCCTCTATTACCCCTCTCTCCTCCTCTCTCTCCCCTCTTTTTATTTAACCTTTATTTAACTAGGTAAGTCAGTTAAGTGACGGCCCCCTCTTTCCCCCTCTCTTTCCCTTCCCTTTCTCCTCTCCTTCCCTCTCTTTCCCTTCTCTCTGTCTCTCTTTCCCATCTCTCCCCACTCTCTTCACCTTCTCCTCCCCTCTTCCCCCTCTCCTCCCCCCTCTTCCCCTCTCTTCCCCCTCTCCTCCCCTCTCTTTCCCATCTCTCCCACTCTTTCCCCCCCTCCTCCCCCTTCTCCTCTCTCTTCCCCTCTCCTCCCCTCTCTTTCCCATCTCTCCCACTCTTTCCCCCCCTCCTCCCCCTTCTCCTCTCTCTCCCCCCTTCCTCCCCTCTCTTTCCCATCTCTCCCACTCGTTTCCCCCCCTCCTCCCCCTTCTCCTCTCTCTTCCCCCTCTCCTCCCCTCTCTTTCCCATCTCTCCCACTCGTTTCCCCCTCTATACTATTCTGTCTGTCTATCCTCTAAGCCCCTTGGTATTTATTTACTAAGCGTTTCCCCTGGAGCAAAGTTTACACCTGAGGAAAAATGAATAAAACCTCAATGAATGATTAAGAAAAGATGAATGTATCTCTTCATACTATACCTGTTTACATTGTAACTTTTCTTGCTATTTCCCTTCCTCCACTCGTCCACCAGACGTACTTCTAAGCTGTCTCTCTCAACGATCTGTAAACACTATTAACAGTATTGCTTCCTGCTGCATGCTCCATATCAGAAGGCAAGAGGGTTTTAGTACAGGAACATTTTACAGGAAGGTGATGCTTTTTGGTCAATGCCGCGACCTTGAGACAATGTGAAAAATCCATGTGTCTGGCACAGTGCTGTCTGGGTTGCTGAAAGAGGTGAATATGGCAGCCAGGTCACCCATGGTACAAGTCAGTATTCGACGTCCAGCCATGTCTGGCGATGTCGGAAAAAGACCTGGACATTGGCCACTAGGGGCAACAGTGAGCTCTGTTACCTTCAAGTAGGTTTTGGGTTTAGCTTGGGCATTGTGGACAGGATGGCAGATGAGTGTAAGCATCTGCCTCTGATTCCAAAGGTTGCAAATTCAAATCCAGCAATAAAAAGTTATATTTGTTTAAAGCCTATTCCAAACCTTAACCCTTACCTTACCATTCAGAGTTAATGTCTAACCTCACCCTTACCTTACCATTCAGAGTTAATGTCTAACCTCACCCTTACCTTACCATTCAGAGTTAATGTCTAACCTCACCCCTACCTTACCATTCAGAGTTAATGTCTAACCTCACCCCTACCTTACCATTCAGAGTTAATGTCTAACCTCACCCTTACCTTACCATTCAGAGTTAATGTCTAACCTCACCCCTACCATTCAGAGTTAATGTCTAACCTCACCCTTACCTTACCATTCAGAGTTAATGTCTAACCTCACCCTTACCATTCAGAGTTAATGTCTAACCTCACCCCTACCATTCAGAGTTAATGTCTAACCTCACCCCTACCATTCAGAGTTAATGTCTAACCTCACCCCTACCATTCAGAGTTAATGTCTAACCTCACCCTTACCATTCAGAGTTAATGTCTAACCTTAACCCTTACCATACCATTCAGAGTTAATGTCTAACCTCACCCTTACCTTACCATTCAGAGTTAATGTCTAACCTCAGCCTTACCATTCAGAGTTAATGTCTAACCTCACCCTTACCATTCAGAGTTAATGTCTAACCTCACCCTTACCATTCAGAGTTAATGTCTAACCTCACCCTTACCTTACCATTCAGAGTTAATGTCTAACCTCACCCTTACCTTACCATTCAGAGTTAATGTCTAACCTCCCCATACCTTACCATTCAGAGTTAATGTCTAACCTCACCCTTACCTTACCATTCAGAGTTAATGTCTAACCTCACCCTTACCATTCAGAGTTAATGTCTAACCTCACCCTTACCTTACCATTCAGAGTTAATGTCTAACCTCACCCTTACCATTCAGAGTTAATGTCTAACCTCACCCCTACCTTACCATTCAGAGTTAATGTCTAACCTCACCCCTACCTTACCATTCAGAGTTAATGTCTAACCTCACCCTTACCATTCAGAGTTAATGTCTAACCTCACCCTTACCATTCAGAGTTAATGTCTAACCTCACCCTTACCATTCAGAGTTAATGTCTAACCTCAGCCTTACCATTCAGAGTTAATGTCTAACCTCACCCCTACCTTACCATTCAGAGTTAATGTCTAACCTAACCCTTACCTCTAACCATTCATAGTTAATGCCTGACCTTAGGAATTTGAGGTTAATGCCTAAATTTAACCTTAAACAGTTCTAAATTTGACGTTTGGAATAACTTCAAATTCTGACGTTTGAGAAATATGAATGATCGTCTAATTCTGCCGTGAGACTGTGAGAGCTGGTAGGACGATGGATGGTTCACCATGTGATGGTGTCAGATGGCCACACGTATGTCACACCCTGACCTTAGAGAGCCTGTTTATTTCTCTATTTGGTTAGTCGGGGTGTGATTTGGGTGGGCATTCTAGTTTTCTATTTCTTTGTTGGCCGGGTAGGGTTCCCAATCAGAGGTAGCTGTCTATCGTTGTCTCTGATTGGGAATCATACTTAGGCAGCCTGTTTTCCACCTGAGTTTGTGGGATGTTGTTTTTACACAGTAGCTGTATAGCCCTGCAGAACTTTACATTGCTTTATCTTTTGTTGTTTTCTGGTCTTCATTTTAAATAAAGAAGATGTACACGTTCCACTCTGCGCTTTGGTCTCATTCCGACGACGGGCGTAACAACGTAACACATGTTACCTACAGAATATTTAAGATATTCATTTTTGAGTGTCTCGAATATATTTAATAATTAAAGTGGTATGGGATAGATCATTTGATTTTGTTTGAGATAGCCGCAAAGCAGCCAAACTTGTGCATGAATTTGGTGCATTGATATAGTCTTCCCACAGCATAGATTGCAATGCATTGTTAATAACCGATCATTAAAAACAGTTTTTCCATCTCGTTCTCTGCTCTTTAAGACCGCTTCTATCACAGACTTATGGGACCACAGGGTCAATGGACAGGCGTTTGTGAAGGTAGCAACTGGTTCATCTATTAGATAGAACATATTGATGCGTATTGACGGATGGACATTAGATGAATAATGACACTCTCTGTCACACTCTGACTCTCAGGAGGTTAAAAGGTTACAGGAGGTGTTGGAGGAGCGCCAATAGAACATGAGAGAATATCAAGAGGGACGAAGCCAGTACGTTAACAGGAGACATTTTCCAAAGGGTATGACATAAATAAGAGGGTTGAAAGTGTGTGAGGTACAGAGGTGAGTGAGAGTGAAATAGAGGAGTGTCTGGGTGTATGAGGCAGAGAGGTGAGTGAGAGTGGAAATGGGGAGTGTCTGGGTGTACGAGGCAGAGAGGTGAGTGACAGTGGAAAGGAGGAGTGTCTGGGTGTACGAGGCAGAGAGGTGAGTGAGAGTGAAAAGGAGGGCTGTACGAGGCAGAGAGGTGAGTGACAGTGGAAAGGAGGAGTGTCTGGGTGTACGTGGCAGAGAGGTGAGTGAGAGTGGAAAGGAGGGGTGTCTGGGTGTACGAGGCAGAGAGGTGAGTGACAGTGGAAAGGGGGAGTGTCTGGGTGTTCGTGGCAGAGAGGTGAGTGAGAGTGGAAAGGAGGAGTGTCTGGGTGTACGAGGCAGAGAGGTGAGTGAGAGTGAAAAGGAGGGCTGTACGAGGCAGAGAGGTGAGTGACAGTGGAAAGGAGGAGTGTCTGGGTGTATGAGGCAGAGAGGTGAGTGAGAGTGGAAAGGAGGGGTGTCTGGGTGTACGAGGCAGAGAGGTGAGGGAGAGTGGAAAGGAGGAGTGTCTGGGTGTACGAGGCAGAGAGGTGAGGGAGAGTGGAAAGGAGGAGAGTCTGGGTGTACGAGGCAGAGAGGTGAGGAGGAGTGGAAAGGAGGAGTGTCTGGGTGTACGAGGCAGAGAGGTGAGTGACAGTGGAAAGGGGGAGTGTCTGGGTATACGAGGCATAGAGTTATATCTTCTCGTTGAGTGTGTCTTCATGGTGCGTACAGGCAGTCAGCAGCCAGGTGTTTGTGTTTGTGTGTGTGTGTTTGATGGATGGTCTGGCGGGGCAAGGCCACGGATAAGAGTGCAAACAAACTGGGTAATAAATGAGAGAGACAGAGCAGCGGTGATGGGCCTTGCTCCCCAGCCTCTGATGCATGCTAACCAGGCCCCACAGCCATCTATAATGGAGGAATGACACTACGATGAAGAGACAATGTTCAGAGGAGGAGAGGAAGAGAGAAGAATATTAGAGAGAAAGGAGAGGAAGAGAGAGGAGAGGAGGAGACGAGTGAGGAGGAGAGGCAAGGAGGAGACGAGCGAGAAGTGGAGAGGAGGTGACAAGCGAGGAGGAGAGGCAAGGAGGAGACGAGCGAGGAGTGGAGAGGAGAGAGGAGAGGAGGTGACGAGCGAGGAGGAGAGGAGTGAGGAGGAGACGAGCAAGGTGAGGAAGGGAGAGGAGTGAGGTGGAGAGGAGTGAGGTGGAGAGGAGTGAGGTGGAGAGGAGAAGAGGTGGAGAGGAGTGAGGTGGAGGGGAGTGAGGTGGAGAGGAGTGAGGTGGAGAGGAGTGAGGTGGAGAGGAGTGAGGTGGAGAGGAGAAGAGGTGGAGAGGAGTGAGGTGGAGGGGAGTGAGGTGGAGAGGAGTGAGGTGGAGAGGAGTGAGGTGGAGAGGAGAAGAGGTGGAGAGGAGTGAGGTGGAGGGGAGTGAGGTGGAGAGGAGTGAGGTGGAGAGGAGTGAGGTGGAGAGGAGAAGAGGTGGAGAGGAGTGAGGTGGAGGGGAGTGAGGTGGAGAGGAGTGAGGTGGAGAGGAGTGAGGTGGAGAGGAGAAGAGGTGGAGAGGAGTGAGGTGGAGAGGAGTGAGGTGGAGAGGAGTGAGGTGGAGAGGAGAAGAGGTGGAGAGGAGAAGAGGTGGAGAGGAGTGAGGTGGAGAGGAGAAGAGGTGGAGAGGAGAAGAGGTGAGAAGAAGAGTTTAGGGGAGAAATAGACATTGGGAGAGGAGGGGAGGATAGGAGAACAAGAGGAGAGAGGAGGAGAGGAGAACGAGAGGAGAGGAGGACAGGAGAACAAGAGGAGCGGAGGGGGAGGATTGGAGAACAGAGGAGAGGAGAGGAGGATAGGAGAACAAGAGGAGAGGAGGGGAGGAGAGGAGAACAAGAGGAGAGGAGAGGAGGA
>NW_022262208.1:0-7812 GCF_002021735.2 Oncorhynchus kisutch | reverse complement strand
TGAATACAAAAACAAGAAACGTGAAAACCCAAAACAGTCCTATCTGGTGCAAACACAGAGACAGGAACAATCACCCACAAACACACAGTGAAACCCAGGCTACCTAAGTATGATTCTCAATCAGAGACAACTAAGGACACCTGCCTCTGATTGAGAACCATACTAGGCCGAAACATAGAAATACCCAAATCATAGAAAAACAAACATAGACTGGCCACCCCAACTCACGCCCTGACCATACTAAATAATGACAAAACAAAGGAAATAAAAGGTCAGAACGTGACACAGAGAGAAATAAACACTACAGAAAAAGAAGGAACAGCATGTCAGAAATCAGCTCAATGTAATTTAAGATTCCATAGACTCTAACCACTTTTGGGAAAATTGCAAAACACTAAACAAACAAAGAGTTATCTATCCAAAACGGAGATGTATGGGTAAACCACTTCTCCAATCTTTCTGGCTCTATATCAAAGAACAAACAACAAAAATACACATGATCAAATACAAATCTTAGAGTCAACTATTAAAGACTACCAGAACACACTGGATTCTCCAATTACATTGAATGAACTACAAGACAAAATACAAACCCTCCAACCAAAAAAGGCCTGTGGTGTTGATGGTATCCTCAATGAAATGATCACATATTGTCATGACTACACGTGAGGATCCAAGGGCTCAGATCAGCTTGGATATGGTTGACAAATAACCAGGCCCTCTCTCACCCACAGAAGAGGGCGGGCTGGGCCGCTTTTTGACACCTCACGCCGGTCGTAAATTGTATGCAGCAGAGACTCTCTCTCTTGCTCTTTAGTATCAACTAAAGAAATGTATTTGTTCACAGACACTTATGCCCGCCCAAAACTCTAACGTCCAAGAAGGTGAACACTGGAACAATATTCCTAACATCAGAACATGGAGAATGATGAGAGATGGTCTACGCAAAACGAATGTCTATTTTGTGACGCCCCTTTTATGCAGAGTGAATAAAGGCTTGGAAAATAAATTAATATCATGCAAGAAAGATGTGAGACCGTGGTCCACACATTGAAATGGTTAGAACGTGAACCTGTCATAATATAATAGAGACAATTGATCTAGCTGGTCTCTCATAATATAATAGAGACAGTAGATCTAGCTGGTCTGTCATAATATAATTGAGACAGTAGATCTAGCTGGTCTGTCATATTATAATAGAGATAGTAGATCTAGCTGGTCTGTCATAATATAAAAGAGACAGTAGATCTAGCTGGTCTGTCATAATATAATAGAGACAGTAGATCTAGCTGGTCTGTCATAAAATAATAGAGACAGTAGATCTAGCTGGTCTGTCATAATATAATAGAGACAGTAGATCTAGCTGGTCTGTCAAATATAATAGAGACATAGAGACAGTAGATCTAGCTGGTCTGTCATAATATAATAGAGACAGTAGATCTAGCTGGTCTGTCATAATATAATAGAGACAGTAGATCTAGCTGGTCTGTCAAAGTATAATAGACAGTAGATCTAGCTGGTCTGTCATAATATAATAGAGACAGTAGATCTAGCTGGTCTGTCATAAATAATAGAGACAGTAGATCTAGCTGGTCTGTCATAATATAATAGAGACAGTAGATCTAGCTGGTCTGTCAAATATAATAGAGACAGTAGATCTAGCTGGTCTGTCAAATATAATAGAATAGAGACAGTAGATCTAGCTGGTCTGTCATAATATAATAGAGACAGTAGATCTAGCTGGTCTGTCATAATATAATAGAGACAGTAGATCTAGCTGGTCTGTCATAATATAATAGAGACAGTAGATCTAGCTGGTCTGTCAAAGTATAATAGACAGTAGATCTAGCTGGTCTGTCATAATATAATAGAGACAGTAGATCTAGCTGGTCTGTCATAATATAATAGAGACAGTAGATCTAGCTGGTCTGTCATAATATAATAGAGACAGTAGATCTAGCTGGTCTGTCATAATATAATAGACAGTAGATCTAGCTGGTCTGTCATAATATAATAGAGACAGTAGATCTAGCTGGTCTGTCATATTATAATAGAGACAGTAGATCTAGCTGGTCTGTCATAATATAATAGAGACAGTAGATCTAGCTGGTCTGTCATAATATAATAGAGACAGTAGATCTAGCTGGTCTGTCATATTATAATAGAGACAGTAGATCTAGCTGGTCTGTCATAATATAATAGAGACAGTAGATCTAGCTGGTCTGTCATAATATAATAGAGACAGTAGATCTAGCTGGTCTGTCATAATATAATAGAGACAGTAGATCTAGCTGGTCTGTCATAATATAATAGAGACAGTAGATCTAGCTGGTCTGTCATAATATAATAGAGACAGTAGATCTAGCTGGTCTGTCATAATATAATAGAGACAGTAGATCTAGCTGGTCTGTCATAATATAATAGAGACAGTAGATCTAGCTGGTCTGTCATAATATAATAGAGACAGTAGATCTAGCTGGTCTGTCATAATATAATAGAGACAGTAGATCTAGCTGGTCTGTCATAATATAATAGAGACAGTAGATCTAGCTGGTCTGTCATAATATAATAGAGACAGTAGATCTAGCTGGTCTGTCATAATATAATAGAGACAGTAGATCTAGCTGGTCTGTCATAATATAATAGAGACAGTAGATCTAGCTGGTCTGTCATAATATAATAGAGACAGTAGATCTAGCTGGTCTGTCATAATATAATAGAGACAGTAGATCTAGCTGGTCTGTCATAATATAATAGAGACAGTAGATCTAGCTGGTCTGTCATAATATAATAGAGACAGTAGATCTAGCTGGTCTGTCATAATATAATAGAGACAGTAGATCTAGCTGGTCTGTCATAATATAATAGAGACAGTAGATCTAGCTGGTCTGTCATAATATAATAGAGACAGTAGATCTAGCTGGTCTGTCATAATATAATAGAGACAGTAGATCTAGCTGGTCTGTCATAATATAATAGAGACAGTAGATCTAGCTGGTCTGTCATAATATAATAGAGACAGTAGATCTAGCTGGTCTGTCATAATATAATAGAGACAGTAGATCTAGCTGGTCTGTCATAATATAATAGAGACAGTAGATCTAGCTGGTCTGTCATAATATAATAGAGACAGTAGATCTAGCTGGTCTGTCATAATATAATAGAGACAGTAGATCTAGCTGGTCTGTCATAATATAATAGAGACAGTAGATCTAGCTGGTCTGTCATAATATAATAGAGACAGTAGATCTAGCTGGTCTGTCATAATATAATAGAGACAGTAGATCTAGCTGGTCTGTCATAATATAATAGAGACAGTAGATCTAGCTGGTCTGTCATAATATAATAGAGACAGTAGATCTAGCTGGTCTGTCATAATATAATAGAGACAGTAGATCTAGCTGGTCTGTCATAATATAATAGAGACAGTAGATCTAGCTGGTCTGTCATAATATAATAGAGACAGTAGATCTAGCTGGTCTGTCATAATATAATAGAGACAGTAGATCTAGCTGGTCTGTCATAATATAATAGAGACAGTAGATCTAGCTGGTCTGTCATAATATAATAGAGACAGTAGATCTAGCTGGTCTGTCATAATATAATAGAGACAGTAGATCTAGCTGGTCTGTCATAATATAATAGAGACAGTAGATCTAGCTGGTCTGTCATAATATAATAGAGACAGTAGATCTAGCTGGTCTGTCATAATATAATAGAGACAGTAGATCTAGCTGGTCTGTCATAATATAATAGAGACAGTAGATCTAGCTGGTCTGTCATAATATAATAGAGACAGTAGATCTAGCTGGTCTGTCATAATATAATAGAGACAGTAGATCTAGCTGGTCTGTCATAATATAATAGAGACAGTAGATCTAGCTGGTCTGTCATAATATAATAGAGACAGTAGATCTAGCTGGTCTGTCATAATATAATAGAGACAGTAGATCTAGCTGGTCTGTCATAATATAATAGAGACAGTAGATCTAGCTGGTCTGTCATAATATAATAGAGACAGTAGATCTAGCTGGTCTGTCATAATATAATAGAGACAGTAGATCTAGCTGGTCTGTCATAATATAATAGAGACAGTAGATCTAGCTGGTCTGTCAATATAATAGAGACAGTAGATCTAGCTGGTCTGTCATAATATAATAGAGACAGTAGATCTAGCTGGTCTGTCATAATATAATAGAGACAGTAGATCTAGCTGGTCTGTCATAATATAATAGAGACAGTAGATCTAGCTGGTCTGTCATAATATAATAGAGACAGTAGATCTAGCTGGTCTGTCATAATATAATAGAGACAGTAGATCTAGCTGGTCTGTCATAATATAATAGAGACAGTAGATCTAGCTGGTCTGTCATAATATAATAGAGACAGTAGATCTAGCTGGTCTGTCATAATATAATAGAGACAGTAGATCTAGCTGGTCTGTCATAATATAATAGAGACAGTAGATCTAGCTGGTCTGTCATAATATAATAGAGACAGTAGATCTAGCTGGTCTGTCATAATATAATAGAGACAGTAGATCTAGCTGGTCTGTCATATAATAGAGACAGTAGATCTAGCTGGTCTGTCATAATATAATAGAGACAGTAGATCTAGCTGGTCTGTCATAATATAATAGAGACAGTAGATCTAGCTGGTCTGTCATAATATAATAGAGACAGTAGATCTAGCTGGTCTGTCATAATATAATAGAGACAGTAGATCTAGCTGGTCTGTCATAATATAATAGAGACAGTAGATCTAGCTGGTCTGTCATAATATAATAGAGACAGTAGATCTAGCTGGTCTGTCATAATATAATAGAGACAGTAGATCTAGCTGGTCTGTCATAATATAATAGAGACAGTAGATCTAGCTGGTCTGTCATAATATAATAGAGACAGTAGATCTAGCTGGTCTGTCATAATATAATAGAGACAGTAGATCTAGCTGGTCTGTCATAATATAATAGAGACAGTAGATCTAGCTGGTCTGTCATAATATAATAGAGACAGTAGATCTAGCTGGTCTGTCATAATATAATAGAGACAGTAGATCTAGCTGGTCTGTCATAATATAATAGAGACAGTAGATCTAGCTGGTCTGTCATAATATAATAGAGACAGTAGATCTAGCTGGTCTGTCATAATATAATAGAGACAGTAGATCTAGCTGGTCTGTCATAATATAATAGAGACAGTAGATCTAGCTGGTCTGTCATAATATAATAGAGACAGTAGATCTAGCTGGTCTGTCATAATATAATAGAGACAGTAGATCTAGCTGGTCTGTCATAATATAATAGAGACAGTAGATCTAGCTGGTCTGTCATAATATAATAGAGACAGTAGATCTAGCTGGTCTGTCATAATATAATAGAGACAGTAGATCTAGCTGGTCTGTCATAATATAATAGAGACAGTAGATCTAGCTGGTCTGTCATAATATAATAGAGACAGTAGATCTAGCTGGTCTGTCATAATATAATAGAGACAGTAGATCTAGCTGGTCTGTCATAATATAATAGAGACAGTAGATCTAGCTGGTCTGTCATAATATAATAGAGACAGTAGATCTAGCTGGTCTGTCATAATATAATAGAGACAGTAGATCTAGCTGGTCTGTCATAATATAATAGAGACAGTAGATCTAGCTGGTCTGTCATAATATAATAGAGACAGTAGATCTAGCTGGTCTGTCATAATATAATAGAGACAGTAGATCTAGCTGGTCTGTCATAATATAATAGAGACAGTAGATCTAGCTGGTCTGTCATAATATAATAGAGACAGTAGATCTAGCTGGTCTGTCATAATATAATAGAGACAGTAGATCTAGCTGGTCTGTCATAATATAATAGAGACAGTAGATCTAGCTGGTCTGTCATAATATAATAGAGACAGTAGATCTAGCTGGTCTGTCATAATATAATAGAGACAGTAGATCTAGCTGGTCTGTCATAATATAATAGAGACAGTAGATCTAGCTGGTCTGTCATAATATAATAGAGACAGTAGATCTAGCTGGTCTGTCATAATATAATAGAGACAGTAGATCTAGCTGGTCTGTCATAATATAATAGAGACAGTAGATCTAGCTGGTCTGTCATAATATAATAGAGACAGTAGATCTAGCTGGTCTGTCATAATATAATAGAGACAGTAGATCTAGCTGGTCTGTCATAATATAATAGAGACAGTAGATCTAGCTGGTCTGTCATAATATAATAGAGACAGTAGATCTAGCTGGTCTGTCATAATATAATAGAGACAGTAGATCTAGCTGGTCTGTCATAATATAATAGAGACAGTAGATCTAGCTGGTCTGTCATAATATAATAGAGACAGTAGATCTAGCTGGTCTGTCATAATATAATAGAGACAGTAGATCTAGCTGGTCTGTCATAATATAATAGAGACAGTAGATCTAGCTGGTCTGTCATAATATAATAGAGACAGTAGATCTAGCTGGTCTGTCATAATATAATAGAGACAGTAGATCTAGCTGGTCTGTCATAATATAATAGAGACAGTAGATCTAGCTGGTCTGTCATAATATAATAGAGACAGTAGATCTAGCTGGTCTGTCATAATATAATAGAGACAGTAGATCTAGCTGGTCTGTCATAATATAATAGAGACAGTAGATCTAGCTGGTCTGTCATAATATAATAGAGACAGTAGATCTAGCTGGTCTGTCATAATATAATAGAGACAGTAGATCTAGCTGGTCTGTCATAATATAATAGAGACAGTAGATCTAGCTGGTCTGTCATAATATAATAGAGACAGTAGATCTAGCTGGTCTGTCATAATATAATAGAGACAGTAGATCTAGCTGGTCTGTCATAATATAATAGAGACAGTAGATCTAGCTGGTCTGTCATAATATAATAGAGACAGTAGATCTAGCTGGTCTGTCATAATATAATAGAGACAGTAGATCTAGCTGGTCTGTCATAATATAATAGAGACAGTAGATCTAGCTGGTCTGTCATAATATAATAGAGACAGTAGATCTAGCTGGTCTGTCATAATATAATAGAGACAGTAGATCTAGCTGGTCTGTCATAATATAATAGAGACAGTAGATCTAGCTGGTCTGTCATAATATAATAGAGACAGTAGATCTAGCTGGTCTGTCATAATATAATAGAGACAGTAGATCTAGCTGGTCTGTCATAATATAATAGAGACAGTAGATCTAGCTGGTCTGTCATAATATAATAGAGACAGTAGATCTAGCTGGTCTGTCATAATATAATAGAGACAGTAGATCTAGCTGGTCTGTCATAATATAATAGAGACAGTAGATCTAGCTGGTCTGTCATAATATAATAGAGACAGTAGATCTAGCTGGTCTGTCATAATATAATAGAGACAGTAGATCTAGCTGGTCTGTCATAATATAATAGAGACAGTAGATCTAGCTGGTCTGTCATAATATAATAGAGACAGTAGATCTAGCTGGTCTGTCATAATATAATAGAGACAGTAGATCTAGCTGGTCTGTCATAATATAATAGAGACAGTAGATCTAGCTGGTCTGTCATAATATAATAGAGACAGTAGATCTAGCTGGTCTGTCATAATATAATAGAGACAGTAGATCTAGCTGGTCTGTCATAATATAATAGAGACAGTAGATCTAGCTGGTCTGTCATAATATAATAGAGACAGTAGATCTAGCTGGTCTGTCATAATATAATAGAGACAGTAGATCTAGCTGGTCTGTCATAATATAATAGAGACAGTAGATCTAGCTGGTCTGTCATAATATAATAGAGACAGTAGATCTAGCTGGTCTGTCATA
>NW_022262207.1:0-7850 GCF_002021735.2 Oncorhynchus kisutch | reverse complement strand
TTCCTGTCCTCCTTTCCTGTCCACCTCCTTTCCTGTCCTCCTCCTTTCCTGTCCTCCTCTTCCTCCTCCTTTCCTGTCCTCCTCCTTCCTCTTCCTTCCCTGTCCTCCTTTCCTGTCCTCCTCCTTCCTCCTCCCATCCCTTACTAGACAGTTTATCATGGTGGCCAGGCTGCCTATGCCCCCTATAACCCCTCTCCCTCTCTCCTCTCCTCTCTCTCATTCCTCCCCGCTCTCCCCCTTTCCCCTCTCTTTCCCTCTCCATCTCTCTCTCTTCTCTCCTCTCCTCTCCTCCCCTGCTCTCTCCTCTTTTCTCCTTCCTCCCCTCTCTCTCCACCACACTCTCCTCCACTCCCTCCTCCACTCCCTCCTCCCCTCTCTCTCCCCCTCTCTCTCCTCCACTCCATCCTCCACTCCCTCCTCCCCTCTCTCTCCCCCTCTCTCTCCTCCACTCCCTACTCCACTCCCCTCCCCCCTTCTCTCTCCCCCTCTCGCTCCTCCACTCCCTCCTCCCCTCTCTCTCCTCCCCTCTCTCCTCCACTCCCTCCAGTCCCTCAGTGTGTGTTGTATCTCTCCATAGCTGCTGTCACTGGCTCGTTAGGGCAGCTCTAGGGCAGATGACTGGATCACGTAGCAGCTTGTCGGGCAGGGCAGGGCAGGGCCAGGCAGGACAGGGCAGGACAGGGCAGGGGCAGGGCAGGGCCAGGCAGGGCAGGGCAGGGCAGGGCCAGGCAGGGCAGGGCCAGGCAGGGCAGGGCCAGGCAGGGCCAGGCAGGGCCAGGCAGGGCCAGGCAGGGCAGGACAGGGCAGGACAGGGCAGGGCCAGGCAGGGCAGGGCAGGGCCGGGCAGGGCCAGGCAGGGCAGGACAGGGCCAGGCAGGGCAGGGCCAGGCAGGACAGGACAGGGCAGGGCAGGGCCAGGCAGGGCAGGGCAGGGCAGTGGGCGGGCCAGGCAGATTAGGGCCAGGCAGGGCCGGGCAGGGCAGGGCCAGGCAGGGCAGGGCCAGGCAGGGCAGGGCAGGGCAGGGCAGGGCAGGGCCAGGCAGGGCAGGGCAGGGCAGTGGGCGGGCCAGGCAGGGCAGGGCCAGGCAGGGCAGGACAGGGCAGGACAGGGCAGGGCCAGCCAGGGCAGGGCAGGGCCAGGCAGGGCAGGACAGGGCCAGGCAGGGCAGGGCAGGGCCAGGCAGGCAGGACAGGACAGGGCAGGGCCAGGCAGGGCAGGGCCAGGCAGGGCAGGACAGGACAGGGCAGGGCAGGGCAGGGCAGTGGGCGGGCCAGGCAGATTAGGGCCAGGCAGGGCCGGGCAGGGCAGGGCCAGGCAGGGCAGGGCCAGGCAGGGCAGGGCCAGGCAGGGCAGGGCAGGGCAGGGCAGTGGGCGGGCCAGGCAGGGCAGGGCCAGGCAGGGCCGGGCAGGGCAGGGCAGGGCCAGGCAGGGCCGGGCAGGGCAGGGCAGTGGGCGGGCCCATGTTGTTGTTTAAAAACAGTGACTCTCAACCATTTTAGTTGGCCACCATCTATGGAAATCAATGTGTGGAGGGAGAGAGGAACTCTCTATTATACCATGGTCTCCTACTACTGGGGGTTCCTACGATGGTAGTGACTCAGTCTGGGGTTCCTATGACCGTAGTGACTCAGTCTGGGGGTTCCTACGATGGTAGTGACTCAGTCTGGTTCCTACGACGGTAGTGACTCAGTCTGGTTCCTACGATGGTAATGACTCAGTCTGGGGGTTCCTACGATGGTAGTGACTCAGTCTGGTTCCTACGATGGTAATGACTCTGTCTGGGGGTTCCTATGACCGTAGTGACTCAGTCTGGGGGTTCCTACAACGGTAGTGACTCAGTCTAGGAGAACTAGGAGAACAATATCTTAATGGCACAAGGACAATTAGGACATTAAGATGGCTGTTTCCTTCAGATCGGCATCAGTTGACTGCCTGTCTGCCACGATGCCATCCTTCACTCAGACTCATTATGTTATGTTATGTGACAGAGTGCCTGTTTGCACCCTGCCTCATATGCAGCAGGTACATCAGTTCAGTTTTCCTAATAGAGGTTAAAAAAAAAGAACCTGTATGTCTGACTCTGTTCTACTGTGAAAATAGGGTGTCTTCCCACCTTGCTCATCATTCTTCCCGCTCTCTCTTTGTGTGTGAGGAAAGATAAGCAACAGACAGACAGACAGACAGACAGACAGACAGACAGACAGACAGACAGACAGACAGACAGACAGACAGACAGACAGACAGACAGACAGACAGGCAGACAGACAGGCAGACAGGCAGACAGACAGACAGGCAGACAGACAGACAGACAGACAGACAGACAGACAGGCAGACAGGCAGACAGACAGGCAGGCAGGCAGACAGACAGACAGACAAGCAGACAGGCAGACAGACAGGCAGACAAACAGACAGGCAGACAGGCAGACAGACAGGTAGACAGACAGCATGTTTAAGGGGATCTAGAAAAAAACTCTTTGTTTCAACTCTCTGTGACGCCGCCGGAGCTGTGTGACAGGTATCAGTGACTGAACGCTGAGCGGGTGAACAGTGGTACCCCTCCCGCCGCTCGCGGAGGCACAGACAACTCCCCGACACACTAACACACTCATCCAGAGAGTGTAACGCCACACACACACACACACAGACACAAACACACACACACACACACACACACACAAAACACAAAAACACACGCACAGTGCCTCCCTCTCCCTCTGCATCAAAAAGGAACGCCAGGCCTCCTGCCACCAACACACTTAGATTTGCTCGCTGTCTCATAAATAAATGAACTGGTTAAAACAAGATGAGGGAGCCGAGGCGACAGATGCATGGAACACATGTTGTCGAGGACTACGTGATCTGGCACAACGCTTTGCATCATGTTTACTATTCAAAATGCTTTGAAAGGACCATGTACATCACATGTGACAGCCACTATAAAAACAGCCCCTGTGTATAGTGTAGCTGTGGTGTAGTCAGGTCTGTATAGTGTAGCTGTGGTGTAGTTAGGTCTGTATAGTGTAGTGTAGCTGTGGTGTAGTCAGGGCTGTATAGTGTAGTGTAGCTGTGGTGTAGTCAGGTCTGTATAGTGTAGCTGTGGTGTAGTCAGGTCTGTATAGTGTAGCTGTGGTGTAGTCAGGTCTGTATAGTGTAGCTGTGGTGTAGTCAGGGCTGTATAGTGTAGCTGTGGTGTAGTCAGGTCTGTATAGTGTAGTGTAGCTGTGGTGTAGTCAGGTCTGTATAGTGTAGTGTAGCTGTGGTGTAGTCAGGTCTGTATAGTGTAGTGTAGCTGGTGTGTAGTCAGGTCTGTATAGTGTAGTGTAGCTGTGGTGTAGTCAGGGCTGTATAGTGTAGCTGTGGTATAGTCAGGTCTGTATAGTGTAGTGTAGCTGTGGTATAGTCAGGTCTGTATAGTGTAGCTGTGGTGTAGTCAGGTCTGTATAGTGTAGCTGTGGTGTAGTCAGGTCTGTATAGTCAGGTCTGTATAGTGTAGCTGTGGTGTAGTCAGGTCTGTATAGTGTAGCTGTGGTGTAGTCAGGTCTGTATAGTGTAGTGTAGCTGTGGTGTAGTCAGGTCTGTATAGTGTAGTGTAGCTGTGGTGTAGTCAGGTCTGTATAGTGTAGCTGTGGTGTAGTCAGGTCTGTGTAGTGTAGCTGTGGTGTAGTCAGGTCTGTATAGTGTAGTGTAGCTGTGGTGTAGTCAGGTCTGTATAGTGTAGTGTAGCTGTGGTGTAGTCAGGTCTGTATAGTGTAGCTGTGGTGTAGTCAGGTCTGTATAGTGTAGATGTGGTGTAGTCAGGTCTGTATAGTGTAGCTGTGGTGTAGTCAGGTCTGTATAGTGTAGCTGTGGTGTAGTCAGGTCTGTATAGTGTAGATGTGGTGTAGTCAGGTCTGTATAGTGTAGTGTAGCTGTGGTATAGTCAGGTCTGTATAGTGTAGTGTAGCTGTGGTGTAGTCAGGTCTGTATAGTGTAGTGTAGCTGTGGTATAGTCAGGTCTGTATAGTGTAGCTGTGGTATAGTCAGGTCTGTATAGTGTAGTGTAGCTGTGGTGTAGTCAGGTCTGTATAGTGTAGTGTAGCTGTGGTGTAGTCAGGTCTATATAGTGTAGTGTAGCTTATGGTGTAGTCAGGTCTGTATAGTGTAGCTGTGGTATAGTCAGGTCTGTATAGTGTAGTGTAGCGTAGTTATGTCTGTATAGTGTAGCTGTGGTGTAGTCAGGTCTGTATAGTGTAGTGTAGCTGTGGTATAGTCAGGTCTGTATAGTGTAGTGTAGCTGTGGTGTAGTCAGGTCTGTATAGTGTAGTGTAGCGTAGTCAGGTCTGTATAGTGTAGCTGTGGTATAGTCAGGTCTGTATAGTGTAGTGTAGCGTAGTCAGGTCTGTATAGTGTAGCTGTGGTGTAGTCAGGTCTGTATAGTGTAGCTGTGGTGTAGTCAGGTCTGTATAGTGTAGTGTAGCTGTGGTATTGTCAGGTCTGTATAGTGTAGTGTAGCTGTGGTGTAGTCAGGTCTGTATAGTGTAGTGTAGCTGTGGTGTAGTCAGGTCTATATAGTGTAGTGTAGCTGTGGTGTAGTCAGGTCTGTATAGTGTAGTGTAGCGTAGTCAGGTCTGTATAGTGTAGTGTAGCTGTGGTATAGTCAGGGCTGTATAGTGTAGCTGTGGTATAATTAGGTATGTATAGTGTAGTGTAGTGTAGTCATGTCTGTATAGTGTAGTGTAGCTGTGGTTTATTCAGGTCTGTATAATGTAGTGTAGCTGTGGTGTAGTCAGGTCTGTATAGTGTAGTGTAGCTGTGGTGTAGTCAGGGCTGTATAGTGTAGCTGTGGTGTAGTCAGGGCTGTATAGTGTAGTTGTGGTATAGTCAGGTCTGTATAGTGTAGCTGTGGTGTAGTCATGTCTGTATAGTGTAGCTGTGGTGTAGTCAGGTCTGTATAGTGTAGTGTAGCTGTGGTATAGTCAGGTCTGTATAGTGTAGTGTAGCTGTGGTGTAGTCAGGTCTGTATAGTGTAGCTGTGGTGTAGTCAGGTCTGTATAGTGTAGTGTAGCGTAGCGTAGTCAGGTCTGTATAGTGTAGCTGTGGTGTAGTCAGGTCTGTATAGTGTAGTGTAGCTGTGGTTTAGTCAGGTCTGTATAGTGTAGTGTAGCTGTGGTTTAGTCAGGTCTGTATAGTGTAGTGTAGCTGTGGTTTAGTCATGTCTGTATAGTGTAGTGTAGCTGTGGTGTAGTCAGGTCTGTATAGTGTAGTGTAGCTGTGGTGTAGTCAGGTCTGTATAGTGTAGCTGTGGTGTAGTCAGGGCTGTATAGTGTAGTGTAGCTGTGGTGTAGTCAGGTCTGTATAGTGTAGCTGTGGTGTAGTCAGGTCTGTATAGTGTAGCTGTGGTGTAGTCAGGTCTGTATAGTGTAGCTGTGGTGTAGTCAGGTCTGTATAGTGTAGTGTAGCTGTGGTATAGTCAGGTCTGTATAGTGTAGTGTAGCTGTGGTATAGTCAGGTCTGTATAGTGTAGTGTAGCTGTGGTATAGTCAGGTCTGTATAGTGTAGCTGTGGTGTAGTCAGGTCTGTATAGTGTAGTGTAGCTGTGGTATAGTCAGGTCTGTATAGTGTAGTGTAGCTGTGGTGTAGTCAGGGCTGTATAGTGTAGTGTAGCTGTGGTATAGTCAGGTCTGTATAGTGTAGTGTAGCTGTGGTATAGTCAGGTCTGTATAGTGTAGCTGTGGTGTAGTCAGGTCTGTATAGTGTAGTGTAGCTGTGGTATAGTCAGGTCTGTATAGTGTAGTGTAGCTGTGGTGTAGTCAGGGCTGTATAGTGTAGTGTAGCGTAGTCATGTCTGTATAGTGTAGTGTAGCTGTGGTATAGTCAGGTCTGTATAGTGTAGAGTAGCTGTGGTATAGTCAGGTCTGTATAGTGTAGCGTAGTCATGTCTGTATAGTGTAGTGTAGCTGTGGTGTAGTCAGGGCTGTATAGTGTAGCTGTGGTGTAGTCAGGTCTGTATAGTGTAGCTGTGGTGTAGTCATGTCTGTATAGTGTAGTGTAGCTGTGGTATAGTCAGGTCTGTATAGTGTAGTGTAGCTGTGGTGTAGTCAGGGCTGTATAGTGTAGCTGTGGTGTAGTCAGGGCTGTATAGTGTAGCTGGTTGGTGTTTGTTATTTTATTTATTTAACTAGGCAAGTCAGTTAAGAACAAATTCTTATTTTCAATGATGGCCTTGGAACAGTGGGTCAACTGCCTGTTCAGGGGCAGAACGACAGATTTGTACCTTGTCGGCTCGGGGATTTGAACTTGCAACCTTTCGGTTACTAGTCCAACGCTCTAACCACTAGGCTACCCTGCCGTTATTGACAATGAACCATACCAGCCGAGGAAACAGAAGGTGAGAATGCTTTCGATGAATGACTTCTAGATGAAGTATTGTGTTGTCGACATTTTCTGAGTTCGCGGAGGAGCCGTGAGCTACACTACACTATACAGACCTGACTATACCACAGCTACACTATACAGACCTGACTATACCACAGCTACACTACACTATACAGACCTGACTATACCACAGCTACACTACACTATACAGACCTGACTACACCACATCTACACTATACAGACCTGACTACACCACACGGAGGAGTCTTTGTTGTCCTTTTTGTAATACTGTTTGTGTAACCTGGGCCCTGGTCATAAGTAGTGCCCTATAAAGGGAATAGGGCCCGTCGGGACATAGCCACGGTCTGTGGCACGGTCAGAGGAAGCCTGATGAGAAGGTTAAGGTCTGTGGCACGGTCAGAGGAAGCCTGATGAGAAGGTTAAGGTTCGGAGGTTAGATGAAGCCTGATGAGAAGGTTAAGGTTTGGAGGTCAGAGGAAGCCTGATGAGAAGGTTCAGGTTTGGAGGTCAGAGGAAGCCTGATGAGAAGGTTAAGGTTTGGAGGTCAGAGGAAGCATGATGAGAAGGTTAAGGTTTGGAGGTCAGAGGAAGCCTGATGAGAAGGTTAAGGTCTGTGGCACGGTCAGAGGAAGCCTGATGAGAAGGTTAAGGTTCGGAGGTCAGATGAAGCCTGATGAGAAGGTTAAGGTTTGGAGGTCAGATGAAGCCTGATGAGAAGGTTAAGGTTTGGGGGACAGAGGAAGCCTGATGAGAAGGTTAAGGTTTGGAGGTCAGAGGAAGCCTGATGATAAGGTTAGGTTGGAGGTCAGATGAAGCCTGATGAGAAGGTTAAGGTTCGGAGGTCAGATGAAGCCTGATGAGAAGGTTAAGGTTCGGAGGTCAGATGAAGCCTGATGAGAAGGTTAAGGTTTGGAGGTCAGAGGAAGCCTGATGAGAAGGTTAAGGTTCGGAGGACAGAGGAAGTCACCGCTGGGCTAATTGGGTGTCAACAATGTTGTAATTTCCCTGACTGCTGTTGGGACTGTGATGAGGTTTCCCCTGTGGGGCATTCGATTTGGTCTCACTCTTTCAATCCACCACCCTGGATCATTACTGAGCCACCACCTCCAAATCCCATGATACCACTGTCACCTTCTTCCCTCTCCCTTCTTCTCTCTGGCAGACACAGCCCCACGACAACACAGTAGAGAACAGCAGAGCAGGACAACTCCTCCACCAGACCTCAGGAAAACACAGCAACACATCCCTGTATCAGAGCCAACCAGAACCTAACACTGGGTTGGTCTAGGAACACCTGGGCCAACCAGAACCTAACACTGGGTTGGGTCTAGGAACTGCAGGGCCAACCAGAACCTAACACTGGGTTGGTCTAGTAAAACCTGGGCCAACACAGAAGCTAACACTGGGTTTGTCTAGTAATACCTGGGCCAACCAGAACCTAACACTGGGTTGGTCTAGTAACACCTGGTCCAAC
>NW_022262206.1:0-7899 GCF_002021735.2 Oncorhynchus kisutch | reverse complement strand
GAGAGCGAGACAGAGAGAGAGAGACATACAGACAGACAGACTAACTGTTAATGAGACATTCTGTTTGAGAGTACAGTGTTGATGCAGGCATGGATCATAAATGTATGTGTGTGTGTGTGTGTGTGTGTGTGTGTGTGTGTGTGTGTGTGTGTGTGTGTGTGTGTGTGTGTGTGTGTGTGTGTGTGTGTGTGTGTGTGTGTGTGTAGATTGGCATCTTCTCTCTTTCCACACAGTTTCTTTTTTTTTCAGATTGTGATTCTCCTGGCCGTTTCACAGAGGATCAAACCAGTAGAGTTTTTCCTAGCCACCGTGATTCTACACCTGCATTGCTTGCTGTTTGCGGTTTTAGGCTGGGTTTCTGTACAGCACTTTGAGATATCGGCTGATGGGCAATATAAATACAATATAAATACATTTGATTTGATTTGATTTAGAGGAAAGGTATTTTTGTCTTCATTCAAGGTGAATACCTGAGCACCAGTAAAATACAAGTAATAACCAAACACACTCTGATGCAGCGCTGTGAAACTATCTAGGGGGTACATCACCACAGAAACCTCGTAAACACCTACCAAACGTCCTTACACATCACATTCCATTTCCTCCTGAACGGCGTAATATCCCATCCTCCCGCTTCTGTCAGGGACGATTATGACACAAGCGATTAAGAAAACAATTATTACAAATGAGTAATTAACCAGTAATGTTTTAGAAAATAAACACAGACAGACAGAGGGAGAACAGGAGGCCCATGGTGGTGGAGGGAGGAGGGAGGAGGTGGGAGATGGGAGAACAGGAGGCCCAGGGTGATGGAGGGAGGGAGAACAGGAGTCCCAGGATGGTGGAGGGAGGGGGGAGGAGATGGGAGAACACGAGGCCCAGGGTGATGGAGTGAGGGAGGGAGAACAGGAGGCCAAGGGTGATGGAGTGAGGGAGGGAGAACAGGAGGCCCAGGGTGATGGTGTGAGGGAGGGAGAACAGGAGGCCCAGGGTGATGGAGTGAGGGAAGGAGAACAGGAGGCCAAGGGTGATGGAGTGAGGGAGGGAGAACAGGAGGCCCAGGGTGATGGAGGGATAACAAGAGGCCCAGGGTGATGGAATGAGGGAGGGAGAACAGGAGGCCCAGGGTGATGGAGTGAAGGAGGGAGAACAAGAGGCCCAGGGTGATGGAGGGAGGGAGGGAGAACAGGAGGCCCAGGGTGAGGGAGGGAGAACAGGAAGCCCAGGGCGATGGAGGGAGGGAGGGAGAACAGGAGGCCCAGGGCGATGGAGGGAGAACAAGAGGCCCAGGGTGATGGAGGGAGGGAGGGAGAACAGGAGGCCCAGGGTGAGGGAGGGAGGGAGGGACAAAGGGACTGATACTTCTTTAACTTTCGACCACCTCTCCCTTCACCTGCCACCCTCTTTATCTCCCTCCATCTACATTATGCCACCCTCTATATCTCCATCCATCTACATTATGACACCCTCTATATCTCCCTCTACCTCCCACCCTCTATATCACCCTCCATCTACATTATGACACTCTCTTTATCTCCCTCCATCCATATTATGACACCCTCTATATCTCCCTCCATCTACAGTATGACACTCTCTATATCTCCTTCTACCTCCCACCCTCTATATCACCCTCCATCTACATTATGACACCCTCTATATCTTCCTCCATCTCTATATCTTCCTCCATCTATATTATGCCACCCTCTATATCTCCTTCTACCTCCCACCCTCTTTATCTCCCTCCATCTACATTATGACACCCTCTTTATCTCCCTCCATCTATATTATGACACCCTCTATATCTCCCTCCATCTACATTATGACACTCTCTATATCACCCTCCATCTATATTATGACACCCTCTATATCTCCTTCTACCTCCCACCCTCTTTATCTCCCTCCATCTACATTATGACACCCTCTATATCTCCTTCTACCTCCCACCCTCTATATCACCCTCCATCTACATTATGGCACCCTCTATATCTCCATCCATCTATATTATGACACCCCTCTATATCTCCTTCTACCTCCCACCCTCTTTATCTCCCTCCATCTACATTATGACACCCTCTATATCTCCTTCTACCTCCCACCCTCTATATCACCCTCCATCTACATTATGACACCCTCTATATCTCCTTCTACCTCCCACCCTCTATATCACCCTCCATCTACATTATGACACTCTCTTTATCTCTCTCCATCTACATTATGACACTCTCTTTATCTCCCTCCATCTATATTATGACACCCTCTATATCTCCTTCTACCTCCCACCCTCTATATCACCCTCCATCTACATGATGACACTCTCTTCATCTCCCTCCATCTATATTATGGCACCCTCTATATCTGCCTCCACCTCCCACTCTCTATATCACCCTCCATCTACATTATGACACCCTCTTTATCTCCCTCCATCTACATTATGACATCCTCTATATCTGCCTCCACCTCCCACCCTCTTTATCTCCCTCCATCTACATTATGACATCCTCTATATCTGCCTCCACCTCCCACCCTCTATATCTCCCTCCATCTACATTGACACCCTCTTTATCTCCCTCCATCTACATTATGACACCATCTATATCTGCCTCCACCTCCCACCCTCTATATCTCCCTCCATCTACATTGACACCCTCTTTATCTCCCTCCATCTACATTGACACCCTCTTTATCTCCCTCCATCTACATTATGACACCATCTATATCTGCCTCCACCTCCCACCCTCTATATCTCCCTCCATCTACATTGACACCCTCTATATCTCCCTCCATCTACATTGACACCCTCTATATCACCCTCCATCTACATTATGACACTCTCTATATCTCCTTCTACCTCCCACCCTCTATATCTCCCTCCATCTACATTATGACACTCTCTGTATCTCCCTCCTTCTGCGCTCTTATCCGCTTATCTCCATTAAGATCAGGTAAGGTCAGAGCCAGTGACGCTTGAGTGATAGAAATGGAATTAAGATGAAAGCACTCTTCAGATAATGAAGATATGCAGAAAAAGATGAGGATGCCGCCGAGGGCTGCAACAGCCGAGGTGCAAACCAAATTAAATGTATGTTTAGCTTCTGTCCAGACAATCCCCATGTGTTCTCCAGGCAAGGTGAAAAACAGAACAAACATGAATATCATTTGGGAGGGAAGCGGAGAGGCACATTATTTTAACTGTCAGGGAGTTTTCTCTCTCCTGTTTCCCTGAATGAAAGATGGATGTTTAGCAGCGAAGGCAGGTATTTCTATAGGAATGAACTAAGTGACTGGAGTTGGGCACATGATAGGTATTTCTATAGGATTGAACCAAGTGACTGGAGTTGGGCACATGGTAGGTATTACCATAGGATTGAACTAAGTGACTGGAGTTGGGCACATGGTAGGTATTTCCATAGGATTGAACTAAGTGACTGGAGTTGGGCACATGGTAGGTATTTCTATAGGTTTGAACTAAGTGACTGGAGTTGGGCACATGGTAGGTATTTCCATAGGATTGAACTAAGTGACTGGAGTTGGGCACATGGTAGGTATTACCATAGGATTGAACTAAGTGACTGGAGTTGGGCACATGGTAGGTATTTCCATAGGATTGAACTAAGTGACTGGAGTTGGGCACATGGTAGGTATTTCTATAGGAATGAACTAAGTGACTGGAGTTGGGCACATGGTAGATATTTCCATAGGATTGAACTAAGTGACTGGAGTTGGGCACATGGTAGGTATTTCTATAGGATTGAACTAAGTGACTGGAGTTGGGCACATGGTAGATATTTCCATAGGATTGAACAAGGAGATTGGAGTTTCAATACACTGTTCTACTCTTGGGACCACAGGACTGTGCGTGTGTGTGTGTGTGTGTGTGTGTGTGTGTGTGTGTGGACGGTGTGTGTGTGTGCATCCGTGTTTATTTGTTTGTGCGTGTGCACGAGCATATATGTGTATTTCTAACAAACGCGACACACACACGTACACACACACACACGATAATCAGTGCTATCTCGGTTTAAACAGCTGTATCTCAGTGTGCCCAGTGATAGGCGGAGGGATAAGGGCATCAAAGGGCTGAGAAGCTATCAGGGCCCCATATCGCTGTCTGATGACTGAGATATCCACGCTAATCCTCCATGTAAAATAGACCCATCCTTCAAAGGCCCTTCTTCGAGTGCACTTAGCAAGTACCCTCCTTATCCTCTGTCCCCTTTCCAATGAAGAAATCAGGAAAAACAAGACCCAACATATCTCAGTGTTTGTTGCATTGTCTCAGTTTCAGATCCAGTCTTATTAGATCTAATTACTGAGTAGGAGATTGGGTGTCCATTTTGGGGAGATCATATGAAATGTGAGGATGGTTGTTGGTTTAATGCCTGTCGCCCCTCTAAGATGCTATGTGATAGCATCTTATTAATGTATTTATAAAGCCCTTCGTACATCAGCTGATGTCACAAAGTGCTGTACAGAAACCCAGCCTAAAACCCCAAACAGCAAGCAATGCAGGTGTAGAAGCACAGCAATTATCACTGCTGGGTCCCTTCAGCAAAATGCTATACAAAACAACAAAACAACATTAGAGAAGGCTATAAAACCCACAATGTATAGATACTTTAATGTGTTATATTCAACTTACAGGAGAAAAGTAAGTGGAAAGAGCCAAAACAGACCAGTCGACTGAGCAACAACAAAAAAATGATATATATATATATATATATATGTATATGTTGAATAGAATCAATGGCTAACAAAGGAAGTCTTTGTCATGGCGTAGGAAAACACACTGAAGGATCCACAAAGCATGTCACCTTTCCTGAATCAGAGGTGGATCAAAAGAATGGAACAGATCAAGTGTCGTGTTAAAATACGTCCCCCCCCTCCATCTCCTTCCCTCTCTCCCTCCCTCCACCCTCCTCACCTCTCTACTCACAGAGCAGGTGGAAAGGTCCTGAGTGTGCCCTGTTGTTCCCCATGGGCAAACACAATGAAAGAAGGAGGGAGGGAAGGAGGGAGGAAGGAGGGAGAGAGAACAACAGGGTGTATTGGTGTAACATTAGATTACATTGGGGATTCCTGTTACATGGACATGCCACGTGGTGCAGAGAGGCCGAGGCCAGGTTCTGAGTGGTGCCTACGGTAAGGAAGTGGCAAGTCACAGAGCAGAGCTGTGGAGGGAACGACCACGTTTCAGAATATTCATCCTCAGTCAGGTTGTGGTGACAGGAAGATGGGAAGATGATTTCTAGGCACGTTACAAAATAAGATAAACCATATATAAGAAATGGTTTGCCCATGGTGCTCCTATGGTGCTCCTATGGTGCTCCTATGGTGCTCCTATGGTGCTCCTATGGTGCTCCTATGGTGCTCCTACGGTGCTCCTATGGTGCTCCTATGGTGCTATTATGGTGCTCCTATGGTGCTCCTATGGTGCTCTTATGGTGCTCCTATGGTGCTCCTACGGTGCTCTTATGGTGCTCCTATGGTGCTCCTACGGTGCTCTTATGGTGCTCCTATGAGCTTTCAAAAGGAATGACGCACACACACAAACACACACACACACATATACACACACACACACACACACACACACACACACACACACACACACACACACACACACACACACACACACACACACACATGCCTCATTAAATTCCCACCAAGGCCAATAGCCAGTAATATCCAGAGCAGAAGCATACATTTGACTCGTATCCTATTACATGGCATTCCCTCTTTTAATCTAATAACAATGTCCAGCTCCTTGCCTTTCACTCTGTCTGAATAACCTGCCTCTGCTTTACTGGAAAACAAGCGCGGATGCTAACCGTAGTGTTAGCCACATGGTAATGATGGAATTCATTGGGCTTGCTAATTTAACCCCCTGTGTATCGGAGGTAGGACCTTGAGTCATGGGAGAAAGGGAGTGTGTGTGTGTGTTACTCTCTTTAAAACAATAATCAGGTCCCCCAAAACCAGGCAGGTCATCCGTGATACAAGTCATTATTTGACATCCATGTTTTGCCTAGTTAAATAAAGGTCTGAGGACGTCGGGAGATGGAAACTGTCCACTAGGGGCAACGGTGAGCGCTGTTACCGTAGGTTTCTGTTTTGATAGTGTGTTGTGGACAGTGACGGGTGTAATCCTAAACTTAACCCTAACCTTAACAATTCTGTGTTAATGCCTAAACCCTTAAAAGAACATAGACATTTTACGTTTGTAACAACGTTGAAATGTTACGTTTGAAAAACGTTTAATTCTTGACGTGA
The DNA here is from genome assembly GCF_002021735.2 of Oncorhynchus kisutch. Taxonomy (NCBI): domain Eukaryota; kingdom Metazoa; phylum Chordata; class Actinopteri; order Salmoniformes; family Salmonidae; genus Oncorhynchus; species Oncorhynchus kisutch. The sequence goes on along the minus strand of NW_022262206.1, from coordinate 1,629 downwards.
GACTGTGAGAGTTTGTTGCCCAGAACACCGCGCTGCTCCACTTTGTTGCCCAGAACACCGCGCTGCTCCACTTTGTTGCCCAGAACACCGCGCTGCTCCACTTTGTTGCCCAGAACACCGCGCTGCTCCACTTTGTTGCCCAGAACACCGCGCTGCTCCACTTTGTTGCCCAGAACACCGCGCTGCTCCACTTTGTTGCCCAGAACACCGCGCTGCTCCACTTTGTTGCCCAGAACACCGCGTTGCTCCACTTTCCTATGTAAATATGAAACGTTCATTTCATTTATCTACTGCAGACCCCTAGCATATAAGGCTACTTATTGAAGAGTTCTCTGTATTTCAGGGTTACTGAAATAATGAATATATATTTTCTTATGTCCCCTCTCTCTTTCTCTCGGGAAACATTTGGGCCAGAATGGAACCAGGCCACGCGTAACAACAAGCAATATAGAATGCAGTGAAAGCTGTACGCCTGGAGTGGCAACAAGCCGTGACCATTTTAAACGCCATTTAACATAAAGCAAACATGATTTTTTTTTAAACAATTTTTTATATAAGTACTGCAGATTCTCAACTGGCTGTAGTCTCCTGTGTGGAAACTTTCTTTTCTCTTACTAATGACTATTGATGTTTCCTATCTTAGGTGTGTGATTGAAGTGATGTTTGTGTGATGTTTCCTATCTTAGGTGTGTGATTGAAGTGATATTTGTGTGATGTTTTCTCTCCTAGGGATGTGATTGAAGTGTAGGAGGTGTGAGGTGTCAGGATGACTGTCCTCTACCCATGAGGCATCTGGTACGTATGTGGTAGTTTGCTGATAGGAAGCAGGTTGCAACAGCTGTTGAGCCATTTATTGGTGACGGCTGACACACACGTGAGCACGGAGACACAGTCACACACACACACAGGTGTGTGCTTTGCATGCTTGGCGTCTCGCGGTGATGACACATTTCCAGCCCAGACAGACAGAGACACAGTGGTGTTGCCATAGTTGTCAACCTGTTGTCATAGCGGGTTAGACAGCAGAAGTGGTACAGCTTTTACTTCCAGCCAGGTATGCCAGATGAGTCCTCAACATCGGGGAGTATGTTTTTTGTCTCCAGAAATCTTCAACATTCTCATCTGTCATGAATATTACACAACCCATGACCCAAAGTCAACCGTCTCTGCTTCTTCCAGTTCCTAACCCGACACACATTTTCCTACCATATTTGGGGTCAAAACACGATGTTAGGAGCTCAGAGAGATGAGTTATGGAATCATAAATCTGGTGTTAAGAGGTGAGCATGCTTTATGACTGGAGCCTTGACAGCAGCCTTGGAGAAACTCTCTAGTGTCCACACACACACACACACACACACACATATGCACACACACACACACACAAACACACACAGCACGCACGCACACACACACACAAACACACACACACACACACACACAGACACACACACACACACACACACACACACACACACACACACACACACACACACACACACAGACACAAACACACACACACACACACTTATGCTTGGATCTCTGACAGCAGCCTTGGAGGAACTCTGTTGACACACTCACAGTATACCGCTCCCCACACACAGTATACCGCCCCCCCCACACACACTT
>NW_022262205.1:0-8053 GCF_002021735.2 Oncorhynchus kisutch | reverse complement strand
ACATGATTTAGAGCTTGTTTATGGAAAAGTGCTTATTTCTGCATTTCAATGTTGTAACTTGCTGAAAACAGTCTACAGTGTTTTCATAACATCTCGAATAAACATAACAAAAACATTTTTTTATCCAGAGTGATTCAAACATGATTTAGAGCTTGTTTATGGAAAAGTGCTTTACTTCTGCATTTCAATGTTGCAACTTGCTGAAAACTGTCCACGGCGTTCATTTCATCTGAACTAGACACAGCACAGCAAAAATTGAACATCCAGAGTGCATCAAACATGATTTAGAGCTTGTTTATGGAAAAGTGCTTATTTCTGCATTTCAATGTTGCAACTTGCTGAAAACTATCCACGGTGTTCATTTAATCTCAACTAGACACAGCACAGCAAAAATTGAACATCCAGAGTGCTTCAAACATGATTTAGAGCTTGTTTATGGAAAAGTGCTTATTTCTGCATTTCAATGTTGTAACTTGCTGAAAACAGTCTACAGTGTTTTCATAACATCTCGAATAAACATAACAAAAACATTTTTTTATCCAGAGTGCTTCAAACATGATTTAGAGCTTGTTTATGGAAAAGTGCTTATTTCTGCATTTCAATGTTGTAACTTGCTGAAAACTGTCCACGGCGTTCATTTCATCTGAACTAGACACAGCACAGCAAAAATTGAACATCCAGAGTGCATCAAACATGATTTAGAGCTTGTTTATGGAAAAGTGCTTATTTCTGCATTTCAATGTTGCAACTTGCTGAAAACTATCCACGGTGTTCATTTAATCTCAACCTAGACACAGCACAGCAAAAATTGAACATCCAGAGTGCATCAAACATGATTTAGAGCTTGTTTATGGAAAAGTGCTTATTTCTGCATTTCAATGTTGTAACTTGCTGAAAACTGTCCACGGCGTTCATTTCATCTGAACTAGACACAGCACAGCAAAAATTGAACATCCAGAGTGCATCAAACATGATTTAGAGCTTGTTTATGGAAAAGTGCTTATTCTGCATTTCAATGTTGTAACTTGCTGAAAACAGTCTCTACAGTGTTTTCATAACATCTCGAATAAACATAACAAAAACATTTTTTTATCCAGAGTGCTTCAAGCATGATTTAGAGCTTGTTTATGGAAAAGTGCTTATTTCTGCATTTCAATGTTGCAACTTGCTGAAAACTATCCACGGTGTTCATTTAATCTCAACTAGACACAGCACAGCAAAAATTGAACATCCAGAGTGCATCAACATGATTTAGAGCTTGTTTATGGAAAAGTGCTTATTTCTGCATTTCAATGTTGTAACTTGCTGAAAACAATCTACAGTGTTTTTCATAACATCTCGAATAAACATAACAAAAACAGTTTTTTATCCAGAGTGCTTCAAACATGATTTAGAGCTTGTTTATGGAAAAGTGCTTATTTCTGCATTTCAATGTTGCAACCTGCTGAAAACTATCCACGGTGTTCATTTAATCTCAACTAGACACAGCCACAGCAAAACTTGAACAATCCAGAGTGCATCAAACATGATTTAGAGCTTGTTTATGGAAAAGTGCTTATTTCTGCATTTCAATGTTGTAACTTGCTTAAAACAATCTACAGTGTTTTCATAACATCTCGAATAAACATAACAAAACATTTTTTTATCCAGAGGTGATTCAAACATGATTTAGAGCTTGTTTATGGAAAAGTGCTTATTTCTGCATTTCAATGTTGCAACTTGCTGAAAACTATCCACGGTGTTCATTTAATCTCAACTAGACACAGCACAGCAAAATTGAACATCCAGAGTGATCAAACATGATTTAGAGCTTGTTTATATGGAAAAGTGCTTATTTCTGTCATTTCAAGGTTGTAAACTTGCTGAAAACAATCTACACGTGTTTCATTAACATCTCGAACTAATACACCTAACAACAAACATTTTTTATCCAGAGTGATTCAAACATGATTTAGAGCTTGTTTATGGAAAAGTGCTTTACTTCTGCATTTCAATGTTGCAACTTGCTGAAAACTGTCCACGGCGTTCATTTCATCTGAACTAGACACAGCACAGCAAAAATTGAACATCCAGAGTGCATCAAACATGATTTAGAGCTTGTTTATGGAAAAGTGCTTATTTCTGCATTTCAATGTTGCAACTTGCTGAAAACTATCCACGGTGTTCATTTAATCTCAACTAGACACAGCACAGCAAAAATTGAACATCCAGAGTGCATCAAACATGATTTAGAGCTTGTTTATGGAAAAGTGCTTATTTCTGCATTTCAATGTTGTAACTTGCTGAAAACAGTCTACAGTGTTTTCATAACATCTCGAATAAACATAACAAAAACATTTTTTTATCCAGAGTGCTTCAAACATGATTTAGAGCTTGTTTATGGAAAAGTGCTTATTTCTGCATTTCAATGTTGTAACTTGCTGAAAACAGTCTACAGTGTTTTCATAACATCTCGAATAAACATAACAAAACATTTTTTTATCCAGAGTGCTTCAAACATGATTTAGAGCTTGTTTATGGAAAAGTGCTTATTTCTGCATTTCAATGTTGCAACTTGCTGAAAACTATCCACGGTGTTCATTTCATCTCAACTAGACACAGCACAGCAAAAATTGGACATCCAGAGTGCATCAACATTTTAGAGCTTGTTTATGGAAAAGTGCTTATTTCTGCATTTCAATGTTGCAACTTGCTGAAAACAGTCCACAGTGTTCATTTCATCTCAACTAGACACAGCACAGCAAAAATTGGACATCCAGAGTGCATCAAACATGATTTAGAGCTTGTTTATGGAAAAGTGCTTATTTCTGCATTTCAATGTTGCAACTTGCTGAAAACAGTCCACAGTGTTTTCATTTCATCTCGAATAAAAACATAACAAAAACATTTTTATCCAGAGTGCATCAAACATGATTTAGAGCTTGTTTATGGAAAAGTGCTTATTTCTGCATTTCAATGTTGTAACTTGCTGAAAACTGTCCACAGGTTGTTCATTTTCTCGAATAGACACAAACAGCAAAAATTGAACATCCAGAGTGCTTCAAACATGATTTAGAGCTTGTTTATGGAAAAGTGCTTATTTCTGCATTTCAATGTTGCAACTTGCTGAAAACTGTCCACACGGTTCATTCATCTCAACTAGACACAGCACAGCAAAAATTGAACATCCAGAGTGCATCAACACATGATTAGAGCTTGTTTATGGAAAAGTGCTTATTTCTGCATTTCAATGTTGTAACTTGCTGAAAACAGTCTACAGTGTTTCATAACATCTCGAATAGACATAACAAAAAAACATTTTTTTATCCAGAGTGCATCAAACATGATTTAGAGCTTGTTTATGGAAAAGTGCTTATTTCTGCATTTCATGTTGCAACTTGCTGAAAACTGTCCACGGTGTTCATTTCATCTCAACTAACACAGCACAGCAAAAATTGGACATCCAGAGTGCATCAAACATGATTTAGAGCTTGTTTATGGAAAAGTGCTTATTTCTGCATTTCAATGTTGTAACTTGCTAGGACAAACGGAGTGCGGTACAGTGTTTTCATAACATCTCGAATAAACATAACAAAACATTTTTTTTATCCAGAGTGCTTCAAACATGCATTTTAGAGCTTGTTTATGCGACAAAGTGCTTATTTCTGCATTTCAATGTTTGCAACTTGCCGTGAAAACTGTCCACGCGCCGTCTCATTTCATCTCAACCTAGACACAGCACAGCAAAAAATTGGATATCCAGAGTGCATTCAAACATGATTTAGAGCTTGTTTTATGGAAAAGTGCTTATTTTCCTAGGCATTTCAATGTTGTAACTGCGAGTTCTACATTTGTTTTCATCACATCTCGAATAACACATAACAAAAACAATTTTTTTATCCAGAGTGCTCTCAAACAATGATTTAGCAGCTTGTTTATGGGAAAGTGCTTATTTCTGCCATTTCCAATGTTGCCAAACTTGCTTGAAAACTGTCCACGGCGTCATTTCATCTCAACTAGAAACAAGCCACAGTAAAAATTGGATATCCATGAGTGCATTCAAAACATGATTTAGAGCCTTGTTTAGGAAAAGTGCTGATTTCTTGCCATTTCAATGTTTGCAACTTGCTGAAAAACTCTGTCCACGGCCGTTCATTTTCATCTCCAACCTAGACACAAGCACAGTCAAAAATTGCGATATCCAGAGTGCCTTCAAACATGATTTAGAGCTTGTTTATGAAAAGTGCTTATTTCTGCATTTCAATGGTGTACTTGCTGAAACAGTCTACAGTGTTTTCACTAACATCTCGATTAAACATAACAAAAGACATTTTTTTTATCCAGAGTTGCCTTCAAACATCGATTTAGAGCTGGTTTATGGGAAAAGTGCTTATTTCTGCCATTTAACAATGTTGCAACTTTGCTGAAACTGTCCACGGCGTTCATTTCATCTCAACCTAGATAACAGCCAACAGCAAAAATGATTATCCTGAGTGCATCAAACATGATTTAGAGCTTGTTATGGAAAAGTCTCTATTTCTGCCTTTCAATGATTGCTGAACTTGCTGAAAACTGTCCACGGCGTTCATTTCATCTCAACTAGACACAGCACAGCAAAACAATTGGACACTCCAGAGTGCATCAAACATGATTTAGAGCTTGTTTATGGAAAAGTGACTTATTCTGCATTTCAATGTTTGTAACTGTTGCTGAAACCGTCTACCGTGTTTTCATAACATCTCGAATTAAACATAACAAAAAACATTTTTTCATCCCGAGTGCTCTCAACCATGATTTAGAGCTTGTTATGAAAAGTGCTATTTCTGCATTTCAATGTTGCAACTTAGCTGAAACCTATCAACGGTGTTCATTTCATCTCAACTAGACACAGCACAAAAAAATTAGGACATCTCGAGAGTGCATCAAACATGATGTAGAGCTTGTTATGGAAAAGTGCTTATTTCTGTCTTTCAATATTGCTAACTTGCTGAAACCGTTATCCAACGGTTTTCATTTAACATCTCGAATCATAACATGGCACAACAAAAACTTTTTTACATCCACTCGTGCTATCAAACATGATTTAGAGCTTGTTTATGGAAAAGTGCTTATTTCTGCATTTCAATGTTGTAACTTGCTGAAAACAGTCTACAGTGTTTTCATAACATCTCGAATAAACATAACAAAAACATTTTTTATCCAGAGTGCTTCAAACATGATTTAGAGCTTGTTTATGGAAAAGTGCTTATTTCTGCATTTCAATGTTGCAACTTGCTGAAAACTATCCACGGTGTTCATTTAATCTCAACTAGACACAGCACAGCAAAAATTGGACATCCAGAGTGCATCAAACATGATTTAGAGCTTGTTTATGGAAAAGTGCTTATTTCTGCATTTCAATGTTGTAACTTGCTGAAAACAGTCTTACAGTGTTTTCATAACATCTCGAATAAACATAACAAAAACATTTTTTTATCCAGAGTGCTTCAAACATGATTTAGAGCTTGTTTATGGAAAAGTGCTTATTTCTGCATTTCAATGTTGTAACTTGCTGAAAACAGTCTACAGTGTTTTCATAACATCTCGAATAAACATAACAAAAACATTTTTTTATCCAGAGTGCTTCAAACATGATTTAGAGCTTGTTTATGGAAAAGTGCTTATTTCTGCATTTCAATGTTGCAACTTGCTGAAAACTATCCACGGTGTTCATTTAATCTCAACTAGACACAGCACAGCAAAAATTGGACATCCAGAGTGCATCAAACATGATTTAGAGCTTGTTTATGGAAAAGTGCTTATTTCTGCATTTCAATGTTGCAACTAGCTGAAAACTATCCACGGTGTTCATTTCATCTCAACTAGACACAGCACAGCAAAAATTGGACATCCAAGAGTGCATCAAACATGATTTAGAGCTTGTTTATGGAAAAGTGCTTATTTCTGCATTTCAATGTTGCAACTAGCTGAAAACTATCCACGGCGTTCATTTCTTCTCAACTACACACAGCACAGCAAAAATTGGACATCCAGAGTGCATCAAACATGATTTAGAGCTTGTTTATGGAAAAGTGCTTTTTTCTGTATTTCAATGTTGCAACTTGCTGAAAACAGTCTACAGTGTTTTCATAACATCTAATAAACATACTAAAAAATTTTTTTTATCCAGAGTTGCTTCAAACTATTGAGACTTGTTTATGGCAAAGTGCTTATTCTCATTTCAATGTTTTCAACTTGCTGACAACTGTCCACACGGTTTCATTCATTCATCTCCACCTAGACACAGCACAGAAAAATTGGACATCCGAGTGCATCAAACATATGTAGAGCTGTTTATGGAAAAGTGCTTATTTCTGCATTCAATGTTGCAACTTGCTGAAAACTATCCATGGTGTTCATTTCATCTCAACCTAACACAGCACACAAAAATTGGACAATCCAGTGCATCAAACATGATGTATAGCTTTGTTATGGAAAAGTGCTTAGTTTCGCATTTCATGTTGTAACTTGCTGAAAACAGTCCTACATGTTTTCATAACGATCTCTAATAAACCCTAACAAAACCATTTTTTTATCCAGAGTGCTTCAAACATGATTTAGAGCTTGTTTATGGAAAAGTGCTTATTTCTGCATTTTCACTGTTGTAACTGCTGAAAACAGGTCTACAGCTTGTTTTCATGAACATCTCGAATATAACATAACAAAAACATTTTTTTATCCACGCGGCTTCAACCATGATTTAGAGCTTGTTCATGAAAGTGCTTATTTCTGCATTTTCAATGTTTGCAACTTGCTGAAAACTATCCACGGTGTTCATTTCATCTCAACTAGACACAGCACAGCAAAAATTGAACATCCAGAGTGCATCAAACATGATTTAGAGGCTTGTTTATGGAAAAGTGCTTATTTCTGCATTTCAATGTTGCAACTTGCTGAAAACTATCCACGGTGTGTTCATTTATCTTCAACTAGACCAGCACAGCAAAAATTGAACATCCAGAGTGCATCAAACATGATTTAGAGCTTGTTTATGGAAAAGTGCTTATTTCTGCATTTCAATGTTGCAACTTGCTGAAAACAGTCTACAGGTGTTTTCATTTACATCTCGAATAAACATACAAAAACATTTTTACATCCAGAGTGCTTCAAACATGATTTAGAGCTTGTTTATGGAAAAGTTGCTTATTTTCTGCATTTCAATGTTGCAACTTGCTGAAAACTGTCCACGGCGTTCATTCATCTCAACCTAGACACAGCACAGCAAAAATTGGACATCCAGAGTGCATCAAACATGATTTAGAGCTTGTTTATGGAAAAGTGCTTATTTCTGCATTTCAATGTTGTAACTTGCTGAAAAACTCTCCACGGCGTTCATTCATCTGAATAGACACAGCAACAACAGCAAAAATTGAACATCCAGAGTGCATCAAACATGATTTAGAGCTTGTTTATGGAAAAGTGCTTATTTCTGCATTTCAATGTTGCAACTTGCTGAAAACTGTCCACGGTGTTCATTTCATCTCAACTAGACACAGCACAGCAAAAATTGGACATCCAGAGTGCATCAAACATGATTTAGAGCTTGTTTATGGAAAAGTGCTTATTTTCTGCATTTCAATGTTGCAACTTGCTGAAAACAGTCTACAGTGTTTTCATAACATCTCGAATAACATAGACAAAAACATTTTTAATCCAGAGTGCTTCAAACATGATTTAGAGCTTGTTTATGGAAAAGTGCTTATTCTCTCTGCATTTCAATGTTGCAACTTGCTGAAAACTGTCCACGGCGGTTCATTTCATCTCAACTAGACACAGCAACACCAAAAATTGGACATCCAGAGTGCATCAAACATGATTTAGAGCTTGTTTATGGAAAAGTGCTATTTCTGCATTTCAATGTTGTAACTTGCTGAAAAACAGTCTACAGGTGTTTTCATAACATCTCGAATAAACAATAACAAAAAATTTTTTTTATCCAGAGTGCTTCAAACATGATTTAGAGCTTGTTTATGGAAAAGTGCTTATTTCTGCATTCCAATTTCAATGTTTGCAACTTGCTGAAAAACTGTCCCAC
>NW_022262204.1:0-8117 GCF_002021735.2 Oncorhynchus kisutch | reverse complement strand
GTGTATTACTGGGCTGCACAATTAGAGCTGCAATGTTTTTGTTCTCCAGGAAACCATACCTACTCTGGCTGCAGACTGAAATGCTATTCACAACAGGCTCAACTTTGGATGGTTAGAGCCTTGGGTCCAGTAACCGAAAGGCTGCTAGATCGAATCCCCGAGCTGAGAAGGTAAAACATGTTGTTCTGCCCTTGAACAAGGCAGTTAACCCACTATTACTAGGCCATCATTGAAAATAAGAATTAGTTCTGACTTGCCTAATTAAAAAAAGGTTAAATCAAATAAAACAACTCTGCCACCTTTAACATAGAAGAATACTACTAATCCCTTTGTTAAAAACACCAACTATATGCCACAAAGTACAGCAATATCTGGGTGAATCCCCGGTATTATCCAGTTTTACACCCATTTGGTGTGATGACAATTTCACACCTGGTAGGAATTGTAAATTCCTCCACTCACTATCACAAGGGTTAGTAACTACACAGACTCATTTCATAGAACTTTAAAACACTGGCAGTTTGTCTACTTCACTTCTTTAGTCTCCTCTCTGATCACTCCAAACAGCCCGGTGAATAAAACAAATGGTGACAATACTGGTGTCAAACCATGCAAGTCTCAGTAGCATGAAATAACATTTACCTTTCAAATTGAAACAGTTATACTGCAACTTTTCATGCACAGCGGGAAGTTGGAATGAACACAACTTATTAGAAAAAACCTGTGCTTACTAAGAGAAACCGATTTCTCCTCTTCTTCATCTTTAATGTTGACATTCAGCTCCAGTGTTTGACTGCAGTCTTCCAGCTTCACTGATGCCATCTCTGAATCCTGCAGTGCAAACTGGGCTCCACTGTCACAATCAGGACCCAGTAACTGTAGGTTTCTACTCAGTGTGGAAGGAGCAGGCTGAGTTTGTCCTCACTGTTGATGTTTACCGACCTCAGACTAATCTGAGTCGTCCTGTAGTAATAAAGAGAAACGGACACAAAAGTTATTGTCTTGACAGTTCTGTCATGTTCAAATTCTCTAAAAATATTTTTTAAAGCCAATTATGTAATTACAATAGATCAGGTAGCTATTACAACAAACAACAAAACATTAATTCATTCACATTAGACAATTACATACTTTAAATTAAACAACACAAGTGCACGTAACCATAACATGCCATTTATAAAAAAGAAAACGTCTCCTTAAGCAGAACTTCAAAGTGTTTTTACTTAGTTACTTTACACCACTGCCAATTGTATTTCCCGTTCACACCATAGTAACAATTATAGATAAAGATTGAAACGGAATGTGTCTTATATTAGTACACATGTAGAAACTGATAATCATTACATTCAGCTTCAAAATAGTGCGACCGTGAAATTGTCTCTCACTCATTCACCTGCACTGCTACCCCATTCATAGACACTAACTGCTTTAGTACACCTGCACTGCTACCCCATTCATAGACGCTAACTGATTTAGTAGCCCTGCACTGCTACCCCATTCATAGATGCTGACTGCTTTAGTACACCTGCACTGCTATCCCATTCATAGATGCTGACTGCTTTAGTACACCTGCACTGCTACCTTCATACATAGATGCTAACTGCTTAGTACACCTGCACTGACCCCATTCAGAGACGCTAACTGCTTTAGTACAACCTGCACTGTTACCCCATACATAGATGCTAACTGCTTTAGTACACCTGCACTGCTACCCCATTCAGAGATGCTGACTGCTTTAGACACCCTGCACTGCTACCCCATTCAGAGATGCTAACTGCTTTTAGTACACCTGCACTGCTACCCCATCCTCTTCACTGCCAGTTCTACAGTGATGCTGTATGGAAAGCTGCTAGGAAGAACGCCTTCCTTCAGAGCCATGGTTATGGCGTGTCCACCGAGCATCTCCAGCCCGGAGGACATAGAAAGAAGGAACAAGTTGTGGCCAACGATCAAGAAAGCACGAAGTGAGGGGAAGGCTGCTTACTTCGTCAGAGGACGACGTGGTTTTCCTCAACAGTTCATAAATCCATATTCCTCCCTAAATTCTCACCATAAGGAACAGGTTGATGGTTTCAGCCATTTATTCTCATTTTCCTTATGTTGTTTACGAACAAGCATCAGGTGACTATTTTTTTTTTCCGGAATACTCAGGTACTTCAATTTATTAGTTTGTTCTTGTATCACCAGAAGACCTATTTTGTTTACAAAACTTACAAAGAAGATTGCAAGCTGCATTTATTTGTTATGTATACAGATTGCTATGTATACAGATACGATACTGTTTTAAAGGGCATACATGGTCTGCTCTGACTTACACGGTTATTGTTCTATTTAGTTATTAATACTCATTTACAAAAAAAGGTCTTAGGAACGTGTAAAGCATTTTGATTCAATTATTTATGATCAGTTTTCATATGCACTTAAAATAGTAGGTACCCTTTTATTTAAATGATTATTTTGCATTTTATTTCTCAGAATAGTTCCTGAATTACACTAAAGTGGGTTTTTAGTCTCTCTTACTACAAGAACCCTTGGTTTGGTCTTGAACATAATTTTCAGTTGAGTGGAATTTCAAAACCGGATGACGTCTAGCTCAAAGGTTATGGAATAAGCTATTTTCACATTAAATTGACTTAAATGGTGCTGATCTCGGTTCCTTATCGTTTACGTTCACTACTCCTACGTCTTTGGCTCATCCTACTACAGTTTATACTTTTATATCTTTGTTGTTTTGTCTTTGTCTATAGTTTATCTTAATGCTAGGGGGTTACAAAACAATGGGAATAATAAGGGGGGGTCACAGTGGGGCAACGATATTTGGCTTTCCCATGGATCTGAACGCTCTGCTGGTGTCACTACAATGAAAAATACCTTTGGTGGTAATATTCTACACTCGGAATGTGACCCCTTTGGTCACTTTATTTGTCTTGTGATCAGTTACAATGACATTACGCTCATTACTGTAAACTTCTACGGGTACAACACCAAACATGAGAATGATCCGTTACAATGACATTACGCTCATTACTGTAAACTTCTACGGGTACAACACCAAACATGAGAATGATGAGTTACAATGACATTACGCTCATTACTGTAAACTTCTACGGGTACAACACCAAACATGAGAATGATGAGTTGCTTGAATCTATAGAGAAACATATACTTCATTGGTTATCTAAATTTCCCAATTCGTTATTATTGATAGGAGGGGACTTTAACATTACAATAGATAATTCAACTGATAGATGGCCCCCAGGTAGGCCAACCAATCAGAATTTTCGTTTATATACTTTTTATGGAAAAGTTGGATCTTACTGATATATGGAGAGAGAGGTTTCCGGCCAAAGATCTTTCACTTGGAGAAACAAACAGGTTCCAGACAATCCAGAATAGATTTTTGGCTTATATCCAAATGTATTGATAGTGAGTGTGTTACTACAAATATTTGTACAACTCCCCTCACAGACCATAGGGCCATTTACATTGACATCAAAATATTTACCCCTTATATTAACCTTGGTAGAGCATCCTACTGGAAGCTAAATAGCTCATTATTAAATAATGATATAGTAAAATTTGAGGTTAAAGATCTGCTCTCACACTTTTGGGAAAGGGCTTGTGAAGAAAAATCTTATTGCAAGAACTGGGAGCTCTGTCCAAATACCTTAGAAAATAAGGTAGTAATCTTGCTAAGACCAGAAGAGCTGAGGAGGAAAAGGTGATCATTAACATCGCTTTCTCGGAGGTCCCCAGACGGACTCTCAGGGGAGGAGAAGATGGAACTAATTGAGTACAAATAAACTGGATAATTATATATATATATATATATATATATATATATATAAAATAAAAATACATATCATTAAATGCAGACAGATTGCGCACCGCCATTTTACCAGCACGTGGGACTTTTTATATTTTTACACAAAGCCAATAACATCTCAAATACATTGACTCTTTATTAAATTACATTTGAATGATACACGTTCAAAAAGAAAAATCTAGCTACGTGACGTTTATCACGTTTTTCATACACTCGGTTTGACACATAAATAACACACACAACCTTTACCAAACGTGGTAATACCTTGACGGATGTGTTACCTAGCATGTTATGACGTGGTCTTTCGACATTGGGAAAGTTTAAACGTGCTATTACATACCTGTAATAATGGACCCAAAGGATACCGTGTTCACAGCACAGTTCTAGCGCTTCCTTTATCTAAAGAATGGAGCGCGCTTCCCCGGAACTACTTCTTCCCCTGCTTTGGAGTCTAACGGCGGTTGGAATCGAATATGTAGCATTACCGCCCCCAACTGGACTATAAAATAAACCCATTACACTTTATGATACAAAATGGCCAACCTCAATGAAAGCATACAGTATATCACTCAAATCAAATCAAATTGTATTTGTCACATGCTCCGAATACAACAGGTGTATTTAAGTATACCGTGAAAGGCATACTTAAAGACCTTTAACCAACAATGCAGTTCAAGAAATAAAGTTGAGAAAATATTTGCTAAATAAACTAAAGTATATATTTTTTTATTATTATTATTATTATATATTTTTTTTAAGTAACACAATAAGATTACATAACTTCTAATGACTACTGACTTTTGATATATATACACTACCGTTCAAAAGTTTGGAGTCACAAAGAAATGTCCTTGTTTTGAAAAGAAAAGCGCATTTTTTTGTCCATTAAAATAACCAAAAAATTAAAGAAATACAGTGTAGACATTGTTAATGTTGGAAATGACTATTGTAGCTGGAAATGACTGATTTTTAATGGAATATCTACATTATCAGCAACCATCACTCCTGTGTTCCAATGGAACATTGTGTTAGCTAATCCAAGTTTATCATTTTAAAAGGCTAATTGATCATTTTTCAATTATGTTAGCACAGCGGAAAACTGTTGTCCTGATTAAAGAAGCAATAAAACTGGACTTCTTTAGACTAGTTGAGTATTTGGAGCATGAGCATTTGTGGATTCAATTACAGGCTCAAATGGTCAGAAACAATTACTTTCTTCTGAAACTCGTCAGTCTATTCTTGTTCTGAGAAATGAAGGCTATTCCATGCGAGAAATTGCCAAGAAATGGGGGATCTCGTACTACTCCCGTCACAGAACAGCGCAAACTGGCCCTAACCAGAATAGAAAGAGGAGTGGGAGGCCCCGGTGCACAAATGAGCAAGAGGACAAGTACATTAGAGGGTCTCAACATCAACAGTGAAGAGGCGACTCCGGGATGCTGGCCATCTAGGCAGAGTTCCTCTGTCCAGTCTCAACATCAACAGTGAAGAGGCGACTCCGGGATGCTGGCCATCTAGGCAGAGTTCCTCTGTCCAGTGTCTGTGTTCTTTTTGCCCATCTTTCATTTTTATTGGCCAGTCTGAGATATGGATTTTTCCTTTGCAACTCTGTCTAGAAGGCCAGCATCCCGGAGTCGCCTATCATATCACCTATCATATATACAATACAGTCATTGGCTTGCGGCCATACCAGCAGTAATAAGCCTGGTCTTGGAAGCTAAGCAGGGTCGGGCCTGTTTAGTACTTGGATGGTACGCTGCCTGGGAATACCAGGTGCAGTAAGCTTTTCTGTCCAGCAGGGTGTACTATTGCACTATTTAATCAGGGAGCAACCGTCTTTATGTATTACAGTTTCTCTCAATCGCCAACAAGCAAAACAGAGTCAGCAAGACACAACTTTTGCAAAACAGCAAATGCTTTTCAAAAATGTAGTTTGTCCTTTTAAAAACATAAAAACATTAATAAAAAAATATATTATACAGTCAAAATTGCAAATACATTAATCAAAAGAAAATGACTGCCTGTAAAAGCTGGAAGAACAACTATCAAAAGGTGCAGAATTATGGGAAATTACTCTCATTTTATGCATATTTCACCAAACAATTTCATACACAAAAAAAATGGAATAATAAAATAAGCACATTGTGCATGATTCATTCATGGTGTAAGTAAGGACTTGGTGGACAGTATATTCTTTAGGTTAGGTTCTACTTTATGTATTTCTCTTCCTGGTGCTGGTAAGGGCACAGATGACAGACATGTAGGATTCCCGTTGAAATGGCTTAATAACACTGAAGATGTACAGGCACAGAACAGCACCGCACAGTGTATGTAGTATGGATGGGCTAAGGAACTTAGTGGTCTGGCAACTTGCCTCAAACAAGTCTGTGGGTGTCTGCAAATAAAGAAATACATCAAGATACACTAGTGAATAACTGAATACAATCTCCAATTCACATCTCTTATAAACAACATGCATGCTAGAACATGACTATGATGACATAATGCTGTACAGGACCATACAGCTCAATACAACGTGACTGTGACTGCACTCATTTGAGATCAAAGGGGTGCCGCCGCACATTTTCTACAAAGCACAGCACCATCATCTTCAGTACAGAGCTACAACAGCACAATGAACCTGAATACAATGTAATACCAAAATATACCCATATGCACCATACCCCTATACAATTACAGGGCATATACTTCACTTCTCTCCAGTTGATCTTCTCTGAGCTGGAGATCACCCAGCATGCTCTGCAACCACTTCACCGGTGGGCGGAGCTACAGCTCTGATAAGATGACTAACATTACTGATATGATTAACTTCAAATACATCCTAGACTTTTGTACAGTCATTCTTTTCAAAGAGATAGCGAACAGCAAGGAGCTACAACAAAAAAACGACGACACTCACCAGATGATCATTTGTAAACAAAGTTTAAAAGTTTATCTTGAAATGGGTGATGCTAACAAGTTAGCAACAACATCCACCTTGATGTTGATAACAGCTGCTGTAGCCGCCATTGTCACGCAACTACCACAACACAAGCTAACTAAAGTTACTAGAGTTAACTTGGGAAACTACTGCTTGCCCCACTGATTATTTTCTCTTGTCACTCTAAAATTCTGCTCTAATACATTTGAATAGCAGAGGCCGTCTGTTCCGTTTCTGAAGCCTGGCCAATCAAGTATGGTTAACACAGCATAACATCAGTGGGTGTAACATCAGGTGGATCAACAGTGATGAGTGTAACATCAGTGGGTGGATCAACAGTGATGGGTGTAACATCAGTGGGTGGATCAACAGTGATGAGTGTAACATCAGTGGGTGGATCAACAGTGATGAGTGTAACGTCAGTTTGGTGGATCAACCGAGTGATGAGTGTAACATCAGTGGGTGGATCAACAGTGATGAGTGTAACATCAGTTGGTGGATCAACAGTGATGAGTGTAACATCAGTGGGTGGATCAACAGTGATGAGTGTACATCAGTGGGTGGATCGACAGTGATGAGTGTAACGTCAGTTGGTGGATCAACAGTGATGAGTGTAACATCAGTGGTGGATCAACAGTGATGGGTGTAACATCAGTGGGTGGATCAACAGTGATGAGTGTTACTCTGCACTCCATTATTGGTTAGACCAGCCATAGCCAGGTGCATGCTGGTCAGATTAATGTTTACATAGCAGGTTAAGAGAACTAACCTAGCAGGTTGGGATAATTAACGTAGCAGGTTAAGATAATTCACATGGCCGGTTAAGATAATGAAGTTAAGGTTAGGAAAATGGTTAGGATAATTAACGTGGCGGTTAGGATGATGAGGTTAAAAGTTAGGAAAAAGGTTACGGTTTTGCTTAGATAAAATGCTACAGTTGTCCAACAATCAACTGGTTGTTCAACATCATATCAGCCACACAAAACGGTCTTGAGTGGCAACAAATCTTCTCAATTAGCTGATTCACTTTCCATACGACTCACTTTCTGTGATCCTCCCACTTCTGTCAACAGGCCCACTTTTAGACACACTCTATATAATGCTGTTACCCATGACTCTAGCCCAAGGGCTGCTGAGCTATCTAGATGTTTCTACCCAGAGACCACCAAAGAATATCCTGATTGGATATGCTTTTCTCTAAGTAACCCTTCTCTTTCCAACAACAACTGAAGAGATTAAATTAGAAAATTATTACAATTATTGTAAAGACGAAATATAAATCAAAACGATCGTAATTAAAATGTCATTTTATTTTTTTAAATGTTTTGTATTTTTTTTACATTTTTTTAG
>NW_022262203.1:0-8427 GCF_002021735.2 Oncorhynchus kisutch | reverse complement strand
CAGTCATTTCATAACATCTCGAATAACATAACAAAAAATTTGTTTATCCAGAGTGCATCAAACATGATTTAGAGCTTGTTATGGAAAAGTGCTTATTTCTGCATTTCAATGTTGCAACTTGCTGAAAACTATCCACGGTGTTCATTTCATCTCAACTAGACACAGCACAGCAAAAAATTGGACATCCAGAGTGCATCAAACATGATTTAGAGCTTGTTTATGGAAAAGTGCTTATTTCTGCATTTCAATGTTGCAACTTGCTGAAAAAACTATCCACGGTTGTCATTTAATCTCAAATAGACACAGCACAGCAAAAATTGGACATCCAGAGTGCATCAAACATGATTTAGAGCTTGTTTATGGAAAAGTGCTTATTTCTGCATTTCAATGTTGCAACTTGCTGAAAACTGTCCACGGTGTTCATTTAATCTCAACTAGACACAGCACAGCAAAAATTGGACATCCAGAGTGCATCAAACATGATTTAGAGCTTGTTTATGGAAAAGTGCTTATTTCTGCATTTCAATGTTGTAACTTGCTGAAAACAGTCTACAGTGTTTTCATAACATCTCGAATAAACATAACAAAAATTTTTTTATCCAGAGTGCTTCAAACATGATTTAGAGCTTGTTTATGGAAAAGTGCTTATTTCTGCATTTCAATGTTGTAACTTGCTGAAACAGTCTACAGTGTTTCATAACATCTCAATAAACATAACAAAAACATTTTTTATCCAGAGTGCATCAAACATGATTTGATTTAGAGCTGTTTATGGAAAAGTGCTTATTCTGCATTTCAATGTTGCAACTTGCTGAAAACTATCACGGTGTTCATTTCATCTCAACTAGACACAGCACAGCAAAAATTGGACATCCAGAGTGCCAACATGATTTAGAGCTTGTTTATGGAAAAGTGCTTATTTCTGCATTTCAATGTTGCAACTTGCTGAAAACAGTCCACGGTGTTCATTTATCTCAACTAGACACAGCACAGCAAAAATTGGACATCCAGAGTGCATCAAACATGATTTAGAGCTTGTTTATGGAAAAGTGCTTATTTCTGCATTTCAATGTTGCAACTTGCTGAAAACTGTCCACGGTGTTCATTTCATCTCAACTAGACACAGCACAGCAAAAATTGGACATCCAGTGCATCAAACATGATTTAGAGCTTGTTTATGGAAAAGTGCTTATTTCTGCATTTCAATGTTGTAACTTGCTGAAAACAGTCCAGTTTTCATAACATCTCGAATAAACATAACAAAAACATTTTTATCCAGAGTGCTTCAAACATGATTTAGAGCTTGTTTATGGAAAAGTGCTTATTTCTGCATTTCAATGTTGCAACTTGCTGAAAACTGTCCACGGTGTTCATTTTATCTCAACTAGACACAGCACAGCAAAAATTGGACATCCAGAGTGCATCAAACATGATTTAGAGCTTGTTTATGGAAAAGTGCTTATTTCTGCATTTCAATGTTGTAACTTGCTGAAAACAGTCTACAGTGTTTTCATAACATCTCGAATAGAAACATAACAAAACATTTTTATCCAGAGTGCTTCAAACATGATTTAGAGCTTGTTTATGGAAAAGTGCTTATTTCTGCATTTCAATGTTGCAACTTGCTGAAAACTATCCACGGTGTTCATTTCATCTCAACTAGACACAGCACAGCAAAAATTGGACATCCAGAGTGCATCAAACATGATTTAGAGCTTGTTTATGGAAAAGTGCTTATTTCTGCATTTCAATGTTGCAACTTGCTGAAAACTATCCACGGTGTTCATTTAATCTCAACTAGACACAGCACAGCAAAAATTGGACATCCAGAGTGCATCAAACATGATTTAGAGCTTGTTTATGGAAAAGTGCTTATTTCTGCATTTCAATGTTGTAACTTGCTGAAAACAGTCTACAGTGTTTTCATAACATCTCGAATAAACATAACAAAAAATTTTTTATCCAGAGTGCATCAAACATGATTTAGAGCTTGTTTATGGAAAAGTGCTTATTTCTGCATTTCAATGTTGCAACTTGCTGAAAACATCCACAGTTTTTCATAACATCTCGAATAAACATAACAAAAAATTGGACATCCAGAGTGCATCAAACATGATTTAGAGCTTGTTTATGGAAAAGTGCTTATTTCTGCATTTCAATGTTGCAACTAGCTGACAACTATCCACGGTGTTCATTTCATCTCAACTAGACACAGCACAGCAAAAATTGGACATCCAGAGTGCATCAAACATGATTTAGAGCTTGTTTATGGAAAAGTGCTTATTTCTGCATTTCAATGTTGCAACTTGCTGAAAACAGTCCACGGTGTTTTCATTTCATCTCAACTAGACACAGCACAGCAAAAATTGGACATCCAGAGTGCATCAAACATGATTTAGAGCTTGTTTATGGAAAAGTGCTTATTTCTGCATTTCAATGTTGCAACTTGCTGAAAACTGTCCACGGTGTTCATTTCATCTCAACTAGACACAGCACAGCAAAAATTGGACATCCAGAGTGCATCAAACATGATTTAGAGCTTGTTTATGGAAAAGTGCTTATTTCTGCATTTCAATGTTGTAACTTGCTGAAAACAGTCTACAGTGTTTCATAACATCTCGAATAAACATAACAAAAACATTTTTTATCCAGAGTGCTTCAAACATGATTTAGAGCTTGTTTATGGAAAAGTGCTTATTCTGCATTTCAATGTTGCAACTTGCTGAAAAACTATCCACGGTGTTCATTTCATCTCAACTAGACACAGCACAGCAAAAATTGGACATCCAGAGTGCATCAAACATGATTTAGAGCTTGTTTATGGAAAAGTGCTTATTTCTGCATTTCAATGTTGCAACTTGCTGAAAACTAGTCCACGGGTTCATTAATCTCAACTAGACACAGCACAGCAAAAATTGGACATCCAGAGTGCATCAAACATGATTTAGAGCTTGTTTATGGAAAAGTGCTTATTTCTGCATTTCAATGTTGCAACTTGCTGAAAAACAGTCCACGGTGTTCATTTCATCTCAACTAGACACAGCACAGCAAAAAATTGGACATCCAGAGTGCATCAAACATGATTTAGAGCTTGTTTATGGAAAAGTGCTTATTTCTGCATTTCAATGTTGTAACTTGCTGAAAACAGTCTACAGTGTTTTTCATAACATCTCGAATAAACATAACAAAAAAATTTTTTATCCAGAGTGCTCAAACATGATTTAGAGCTTGTTTATGGAAAAGTGCTTATTTCTGCATTTCAATGTTGCAACTTGCTGAAAACTGTCCACGGTGTTCATTTCATCTCAACTAGACACAGCACAGCAAAAATTGGACATCCAGAGTGCATCAAACATGATTTAGAGCTTGTTTATGGAAAAGTGCTTATTTCTGCATTTCAATGTTGTAATGCTGAAAACAGTCTACAGTGTTCATAACATCTCGAATAAACATAAACAGCACAAAAACATTTTTTATCCAGAGTGCTTCAAACATGATTTAGAGCTTGTTTATGGAAAAGTGCTTATTTCTGCATTTCAATGTTGCAACTTGCTGAAAACTATCCACGGGTCATTCATCTCAACTAGACACAGCACAGCAAAAATTGGACATCCAGAGTGCATCAAACATGATTTAGAGCTTGTTTATGGAAAAGTGCTATTTCTGCATTTCAATGTTGCAACTAGCTGAAAACTGTCCACGGTGTTCATTTCATCTCAACTAGACACAGCACAGCAAAAATTGGACATCCAGAGTGCATCATGATTTAGAGCTTGTTTATGGAAAAGTGCTTATTTCTGCATTTCAATGTTGTAACTTGCTGAAAACAGTCTACAGTGTTTTCATAACATCTCGAATAACATAACAAAAAACATTTTTTATCCAGAGTGCTTCAAACATGATTTAGAGCTTGTTTATGGAAAAGTGCTTATTTCTGCATTTCAATGTTGCAACTTGCTGAAAACTATCCACGGTGTTCATTCATCTCAACTAGACACAGCACAGCAAAAATTGGACATCCAGAGTGCATCAAACATGATTTAGAGCTTGTTTATGGAAAAGTGCTTATTTCTGCATTTCAATGTTGCAACTTGCTGAAAACAGTCCACGGTGTTCATAACATCTCAATAAACATAACAAAAACATTTTTTATCCAGAGTGCATCAAACATGATTTAGAGCTTGTTTATGGAAAAGTGCTTATTTCTGCATTTCAATGTTGCAACTTGCTGAAAACTATCCACGGTGTTCATTTCATCTCAACTAGACACAGCACAGCAAAAATTGGACATCCAGAGTGCATCAAACATGATTTAGAGCTTGTTTATGGAAAAGTGCTTATTTCTGCATTTCAATGTTGTAACTTGCTGAAAACAGTCCACGGTTTTCATTTTATCTCGAATAAACATAACAGAAAACATTTTTTTATCCAGAGTGCTTCAAACATGATTTAGAGCTTGTTTATGGAAAAGTGCTTATTTCTGCATTTCAATGTTGCAACTTGCTGAAAACAGTCCACGGCGTTCATTTTATCTCAACTAGACACAGCACAGCAAAAATTGGACATCCAGAGTGCATCAAACATGATTTAGAGCTTGTTTATGGAAAAGTGCTTATTTCTGCATTTCAATGTTGCAACTTGCTGAAAACTGTCCACGGCGTTCATTTTATCTCAACTAGACACAGCACAGCAAAAATTGGACATCCAGAGTGCATCAAACATGATTTAGAGCTTGTTTATGGAAAAGTGCTTATTTCTGCATTTCAATGTTGTAACTTGCTGAAAACAGTCACAGTGTTTCATAACATCTCGAAAATAAACATAACAAAAAATTTTTTATCCAGAGTGCTTCAAACATGATTTAGAGCTTGTTTATGGAAAAGTGCTTATTTCTGCATTTCAATGTTGCAACTTGCTGAAAACTATCCACGGTGTTCATTTTATCTCAACTAGACACAGCACAGCAAAAATTGGACATCCAGAGTGCATCATGATTTAGAGCTTGTTTATGGAAAAGTGCTTATTTCTGCATTTCAATGTTGTAACTTGCTGAAAACAGTCTACAGTGTTTTCATAACATCTCGAATAAACATAACAAAAACATTTTTTATCCAGAGTGCATCAAACATGATTTAGAGCTTGTTTATGGAAAAGTGCTTATTTCTGTATTTCAATGTTGCAACTTGCTGAAAACTATCCACGGTGTTCATTTAATCTCAACTAGACACAGCACAGCAAAAATTGGAAATCCAGAGTGCTTCAAACATGATTTAGAGCTTGTTTATGGAAAAGTGCTTATTTCTGCATTTCAATGTTGTAACTTGCTGAAAACAGTCCACGGCGTTCATTTTATCTCAACTAGACACAGCACAGCAAAAATTGGACATCCAGAGTGCATCAAACATGATTTAGAGCTTGTTTATGGAAAAGTGCTTATTTCTGTATTTCAATGTTGCAACTTGCTGAAAACTGTCCACGGCGTTCATTTTATCTCAACTAGACACAGCACAGCAAAAATTGGACATCCAGAGTGCATCAAACATGATTTAGAGCTTGTTTATGGAAAAGTGCTTATTTCTGCATTTCAATGTTGCAACTTGCTGAAAACTGTCCACAGTGTTTTCATTACATCTCAACTAGACACAGCACAAAAAAATTGGACATCCAGAGTGCATCAAACATGATTTAGAGCTTGTTTATGGAAAAGTGCTTATTTCTGCATTTCAATGTTGTAACTTGCTGAAAACAGTCTACAGTGTTTTCATAACATCTCGAATAAACATAACAAAAATATTTTTTATCCAGAGTGCATCAAACATGATTTAGAGCTTGTTTATGGAAAAGTGCTTATTTCTGCATTTCAATGTTGCAACTTGCTGAAAACTTCCACGGTGTTCATTTCATCTCAACTAGACACAGCACAGCAAAAATTGGACATCCAGAGTGCAAACATGATTTAGAGCTTGTTTATGGAAAAGTGCTTATTTCTGCATTTCAATGTTGCAACTTGCTGAAAAAAGTCCACGGTGTTCATTTATCTCAACTAGACACAGCACAGCAAAAATTGGACATCCAGAGTGCATCAAACATGATTTAGAGCTTGTTTATGGAAAAGTGCTTATTTCTGCATTTCAATGTTGCAACTTGCTGAAAACTGTCCACGGTGTTCATTTCATCTCAACTCGACACAGCACAGCAAAAATTGGACATCCAGAGTGCATCAAACATGATTTAGAGCTTGTTTATGGAAAAGTGCTTATTTCTGCATTTCAATGTTGTAACTTGCTGAAAACAGTCTACAGTGTTTTCATAACATCTCAATAAACATAACAAAAAAATTTTTTTATCCAGAGTGCTTCAAACATGATTTAGAGCTTGTTTATGGAAAAGTGCTTATTTCTGCATTTCAATGTTGCAACTTGCTGAAAACTATCCACGGTGTTCATTTCATCTCAACTAGACACAGCACAGCAAAAATTGGACATCCAGAGTGCATCAAACATGATTTAGAGCTTGTTTATGGAAAAGTGCTTATTTCTGCATTTCAATGTTGCAACTTGCTGAAAACTATCCACGGTGTTCATTTAATCTCAACTAGACACAGCACAGCAAAAATTGGACATCCAGAGTGCATCAAACATGATTTAGAGCTTGTTTATGGAAAAGTGCTTATTTCTGCATTTCAATGTTGTAACTTGCTGAAAACAGTCTACAGTGTTTTCATAACATCTCGAATAAACATAACAAAAACATTTTTTTATCCAGAGTGCTTCAAACATGATTTAGAGCTTGTTTATGGAAAAGTGCTTATTTCTGCATTTCAATGTTGCAACTAGCTGAAAACTATCCACGGTGTTCATTTCATCTCAACTAGACACAGCACAGCAAAAATTGGACATCCAGAGTGCATCAAACATGATTTAGAGCTTGTTTATGGAAAAGTGCTTATTTCTGCATTTCAATGTTGCAACTTGCTGAAAACTGTCCACGGTGTTCATTTATCTCAACTAGACACAGCACAGCAAAAATTGGACATCCAGAGTGCATCAAACATGATTTAGAGCTTGTTTATGGAAAAGTGCTTATTTCTGCATTTCAATGTTGCAACTTGCTGAAAACAGTCCACGGTGTTCATTTCATCTCAACTAGACACAGCACAGCAAAAATTGGACATCCAGAGTGCATCAAACATGATTTAGAGCTTGTTTATGGAAAAGTGCTTATTTCTGTATTTCAATGTTGCAACTTGCTGAAAACTGTCCACGGAGTTCATTTTATCTCAACTAGACACAGCACAGCAAAAATTGGACATCCAGAGTGCATCAAACATGATTTAGAGCTTGTTTATGGAAAAGTGCTTATTTCTGCATTTCAATGTTGTAACTTGCTGAAAACAGTCTACAGTGTTTTCATAACATCTCGAATAAACATAACAAAAAATTTTTTTATCCAGAGTGCTTCAAACATGATTTAGAGCTTGTTTATGGAAAAGTGCTTATTTCTGCATTTCAATGTTGCAACTAGCTGAAAACTATCCACGGTGTTCATTTCATCTCAACTAGACACAGCACAGCAAAAATTGGACATCCAGAGTGCATCATGATTTAGAGCTTGTTTATGGAAAAGTGCTTATTTCTGCATTTCAATGTTGTAACTTGCTGAAAACAGTCTACAGTGTTTTCATAACATCTCGAATAAACATAACAAAAAAATTTTTTTATCCAGAGTGCATCAAACATGATTTAGAGCTTGTTTATGGAAAAGTGCTTATTTCTGTATTTCAATGTTGCAACTTGCTGAAAACTATCCACGGTGTTCATTTAATCTCAACTAGACACAGCACAGCAAAAATTGGACATCCAGAGTGCATCAAACATGATTTAGAGCTTGTTTATGGAAAAGTGCTTATTTCTGCATTTCAATGTTGCAACTTGCTGAAAACAGTCCACGGTGTTCATTTCATCTCAACTAGACACAGCACAGCAAAAATTGGACATCCAGAGTGCATCAAACATGATTTAGAGCTTGTTTATGGAAAAGTGCTTATTTCTGCATTTCAATGTTGCAACTTGCTGAAAACTGTCCACGGTGTTCATTTCATCTCAACTAGACACAGCACAGCAAAAATTGGACATCCAGAGTGCATCAAACATGATTTAGAGCTTGTTTATGGAAAAGTGCTTATTTCTGCATTTCAATGTTGTAACTTGCTGAAAACAGTCTACAGTGTTTTCATAACATCTCGAATAAACATAACAAAAACATTTTTTATCCAGAGTGCATCAAACATGATTTAGAGCTTGTTTATGGAAAAGTGCTTATTTCTGCATTTCAATGTTGTAACTTGCTGAAAACAGTCTACAGTGTTTTCATAACATCTCGAATAAACATAACAAAAAATTTTTTATCCAGAGTGCATCAAACATG
>NW_022262202.1:0-8446 GCF_002021735.2 Oncorhynchus kisutch | reverse complement strand
ATAGAGACAGTAGATCTACCTGGTCTGTCAAATTTAATTTAATTTATTTTATTTTTATTTTACCTTTATTTAACCAGGTAGGCAAGTTGAGAACAAGTTCTCATTTACAATTGCGACCTGGCCAAGATAAAGCAAAGCAGTTCGACAGATAAAACGACACAGAGTTACACATGGAGTAAAAACAAACATACAGTCAATAATGCAGTATAAACAAGTCTATATACAATGTGAGCAAATGAGGTGAGAAGGGAGGTAAAGGCAAAAAAGGCCATGATGGCAAAGTAAATACAATATAGCAAGTAAAATACTGGAATGGTAGTTTTGCAATGGAAGAATGTGCAAAGTAGAAAAAAAAATAATGGGGTGCAAAGGAGCAAAATAAATAAATAAATAAAAATTAAATACAGTTGGGAAAGAGGTAGTTGTTTGGGCTAAATTATAGGTGGGCTATGTACAGGTGCAGTAATCTGTGAGCTGCTCTGACAGTTGGTGCTTAAAGCTAGTGAGGGAGATAAGTGTTTCCAGTTTCAGAGATTTTTGTAGTTCGTTCCAGTCATTGGCAGCAGAGAACTGGAAGGAGAGGCGGCCAAAGAAAGAATTGGTTTTGGGGGTGACTAGAGAGATATACCTGCTGGAGCGTGTGCTACAGGTGGGAGATGCTATGGTGACCAGCGAGCTGAGATAAGGGGGGACTTTACCTAGCAGGGTCTTGTAGATGACATGGAGCCAGTGGGTTTGGCGACGAGTATGAAGCGAGGGCCAGCCAACGAGAGCGTACAGGTCGCAATGGTGGGTAGTATATGGGGCTTTGGTGATAAAACGGATTGCACTGTGATAGACTGCATCCAATTTGTTGAGTAGGGTATTGGAGGCTATTTTGTAAATGACATCGCCAAAGTCGAGGATTGGTAGGATGGTCAGTTTTACAAGGGTATGTTTGGCAGCATGAGTGAAGGATGCTTTGTTGCGAAATAGGAAGCCAATTCTAGATTTAACTTTGGATTGGAGATGTTTGATATGGGTCTGGAAGGAGAGTTTACAGTCTAACCAGACACCTAAGTATTTGTAGTTGTCCACGTATTCTAAGTCAGAGCCGTCCAGAGTAGTGATGTTGGACAGGCGGGTAGGTGCAGGTAGCGATCGGTTGAAGAGCATGCATTTAGTTTTACTTGTATTTAAGAGCAATTGGAGGCCACGGAAGGAGAGTTGTATGGCATTGAAGCTTGCCTGGAGGGTTGTTAACACAGTGTCCAAAGAAGGGCCGGAAGTATACAGAATGGTGTCGTCTGCGTAGAGGTGGATCAGGGACTCACCAGCAGCAAGAGCGACCTCATTGATGTATACAGAGAAGAGAGTCGGTCCAAGAATTGAACCCTGTGGCACCCCCATAGAGACTGCCAGAGGTCCGGACAGCAGACCCTCCGATTTGACACACTGAACTCTATCAGAGAAGTAGTTGTGAACCAGGCGAGGCAATCATTTGAGAAACCAAGGCTGTCGAGTCTGCCGATGAGGATATGGTGATTGACAGAGTCGAAAGCCTTGGCCAGATCAATGAATACGGCTGCACAGTAATGTTTCTTATCGATGGCGGTTAAGATATCGTTTAGGACCTTGAGCGTGGCTGAGGTGCACCCATGACCAGCTCTGAAACCAGATTGCATAGCAGAGAAGGTATGGTGAGATTCGAAATGGTCGGTAATCTGTTTGTTGACTTGGCTTTCGAAGACCTTAGAAAGGCACGGTAGGATAGATATAGGTCTGTAGCAGTTTGGGTCAAGAGTGTCCCCCCTTTGAAGAGGGGGATGACCGCAGCTGCTTTCCAATCTTTGGGAATCTCAGACGACACGAAAGAGAGGTTGAACAGGCTAGTAATAGGGGTGGCAACAATTTCGGCAGATAATTTTAGAAAGAAAGGTCCAGATTGTCTAGCCCGGCTGATTTGTAGGGGTCCAGATTTTGCAGCTCTTTCAGAACATCAGCTGAATGGATTTGGGAGAAGGAGAAATGGGGAAGGCTTGGGCGAGTTGCTGTTGGGGGTGCAGTGCTGTAGACAGTAGATCTACCTTGTCTGTCATAGTACAATAGAGACAGTAGATCTAGCTGGTCTGTCATAATATAATAGAGGACAGTAGATCTAGCTGGTCTGTCATAATATAAAGAGACAGTAGATCTAGCTGGTCTTCATAAATAATAGAGACAGTAGATCTAGCTGGTCTGTCATAATAATGAGACAGTAGATCTAGCTGGTCTGTCATATATAATAGAGACAGTAGATCTAGCTGGTCTGTCATATATATAATAGAGACAGTAGATCTAGCTGGTCTGTCATAATATAATAGAGACAGTAGATCTAGCTGGTCTGTCATAATATAATAGAGACAGTAGATCTAGCTGGTCTGTCATAATATAATAGAGACAGTAGATCTAGCTGGTCTGTCATAATATAATAGAGACAGTAGATCTAGCTGGTCTGTCATAATATAATAAGTAGATCTAGCTGGTCTGTGTCAATATATTAATAGAAGAGAGAGATTAGCTGGGTCTTCATTATATAATAGAGACAGTAGATCTAGCTGGTCTGTCATAATATAATAGAGACAGTAGATCTAGCTGGTCTGTCATAATATAATAGAGACAGTAGATCTAGCTGGTCTGTCATAATATAATAGAGACAGTAGATCTAGCTGGTCTGTCATAATATAATAGAGACAGTAGATCTAGCTGGTCTGTCATAATATAATAGAGACAGTAGATCTAGCTGGTCTATCATAATAATAGAGACAGTAGATCTAGCTGGTCTGTCATAATATAATAGAGACAGTAGATCTAGCTGGTCTGTCATAATATAATAGAGACAGTAGATCTAGCTGGTCTGTCATAATATAATAGAGACAGTAGATCTAGCTGGTCTGTCATAATATAATAGAGACAGTAGATCTAGCTGGTCTGTCATAATATAATAGAGACAGTAGATCTAGCTGGTCTGTCATAATATAATAGAGACAGTAGATCTAGCTGGTCTGTCATAATATAATAGAGACAGTAGATCTAGCTGGTCTGTCATAATATAATAGAGACAGTAGATCTAGCTGGTCTGTCATAATATAATAGAGACAGTAGATCTAGCTGGTCTGTCATAATATAATAGAGACAGTAGATCTAGCTGGTCTGTCATAATATAATAGAGACAGTAGATCTAGCTGGTCTGTCATAATATAATAGAGACAGTAGATCTAGCTGGTCTGTCATAATATAATAGAGACAGTAGATCTAGCTGGTCTGTCATAATATAATAGAGAGTAGATCTAGCTGGTCTGTCATAATATAATAGAGACAGTAGATCTAGCTGGTCTGTCATAATATAATAGAGACAGTAGATCTAGCTGGTCTGTCATATATAATAGAGACAGTAGATCTAGCTGGTCTGTCATAAATAATAGAGACAGTAGATCTAGCTGGTCTGTCATAATATAATAGAGACAGTAGATCTAGCTGGTCTGTCATAATATAGAGACAGTAGATCTAGCTGGTCTGTCATAATATAATAGAGACAGTAGATCTAGCTGGTCTGTCATCATAATAGAGACATAGAGACAGTAGATCTAGCGTGTGTCATAATATAATAGAGACAGTAGATCTAGCTGGTCTGTCATAATATAATAGAGACAGTAGATCTAGCTGGTCTGTCATAATATAATAGAGACAGTAGATCTAGCTGGTCTGTCATAAATAATAGAGACAGTAGATCTAGCTGGTCTGTCATAAATAATAGAGACAGTAGATCTAGCTGGTCTGTCATAATATAATAGAGACAGTAGATCTAGCTGGTCTGTCATAATATAATAGAGACAGTAGATCTAGCTGGTCTGTCATAAATAATAGAGACAGTAGATCTAGCTGGTCTGTCATAATATAATAGAGACAGTAGATCTAGCTGGTCTGTCATAATATAATAGAGACAGTAGATCTAGCTGGTCTGTCATAATATAATAGAGACAGTAGATCTAGCTGGTCTGTCATAATATAATAGAGACAGTAGATCTAGCTGGTCTGTCATAATATAATAGAGACAGTAGATCTAGCTGGTCTGTCATAATATAATAGAGACAGTAGATCTAGCTGGTCTGTCATAATATAATAGAGACAGTAGATCTAGCTGGTCTGTCATTATATAATAGAGAGTAGATCTAGCTGGTCTGTCATAATATAATAGAGACAGTAGATCTAGCTGGTCTGTCATAATATAATAGAGACAGTAGATCTAGCTGGTCTGTCATCATAATATAATAGAGCAGTAGATCTAGCTGGTCTGTCATAATATAATAGAGACAGTAGATCTAGCTGGTCTGTCATATATAATAGAGACAGTAGATCTAGCTGGTCTGTCATAATAATAGAGACAGTAGATCTAGCTGGTCTGTCATAATATAATAGAGACAGTAGATCTAGCTGGTCTGTCATATATAATAGAATAGAGACAGTAGATCTAGCTGGTCTGTCATAATATAATAGAGACAGTAGATCTAGCTGGTCTGTCATATATAATAGAGACAGTAGATCTAGCTGGTCTGTCATAATATAATAGAGACAGTAGATCTAGCTGGTCTGTCATAATATAATAGAGACAGTAGATCTAGCTGGTCTGTCATAAATAATAGAGACAGTAGATCTAGCTGGTCTGTCATAATATAATAGAGACAGTAGATCTAGCTGGTCTGTCATAAATAATAGAGACAGTAGATCTAGCTGGTCTGTCATAATATAATAGAGACAGTAGATCTAGCTGGTCTGTCATAATATAAAGAGACAGTAGATCTAGCTGGTCTGTCATAATATAATAGAGACAGTAGATCTAGCTGGTCTGTCATAATATAATAGAGACAGTAGATCTAGCTGGTCTGTCATAATAATAGAGACAGTAGATCTAGCTGGTCTGTCATAATATAAAATAGAGATGTAGATCTAGCTGGTCTGTCATATAATAGAGACAGTAGATCTAGCTGGTCTGTCATAATATAATAGAGACAGTAGTAGATCTAGCTGGTCTGTCATAATATAATAGAGACAGTAGATCTAGCTGGTCTGTCATAATATAATAGAGACAGTAGATCTAGCTGGTCTGTCATAATATAATAGAGACAGTAGATCTAGCTGGTCTGTCATAATATAATAGAGACAGTAGATCTAGCTGGTCTGTCATAATATAATAGAGACAGTAGATCTAGCTGGTCTGTCATAATATAATAGAGACAGTAGATCTAGCTGGTCTGTCATAATAATAGAGACAGTAGATCTAGCTGGTCTGTCATCTGTCTCTTATACACATCTATATAATAGAGACAGTAGATCTAGCTGGTCTGTCATAATATAATAGAGACAGTAGATCTAGCTGGTCTGTCATAATATAATAGAGACAGTAGATCTAGCTGGTCTGTCATAATATAATAGAGACAGTAGATCTAGCTGGTCTGTCATAATATAATAGAGACAGTAGATCTAGCTGGTCTGTCATAATAATAGAGACAGTAGATCTAGCTGGTCTGTCAAATATAATAGAGACAGTAGATCTAGCTGGTCTGTCATATAAAGAGACAGTAGATCTAGCTGGTCTGTCATAATATAATAGAGACAGTAGATCTAGCTGGTCTGTCATAATATAATAGAGACAGTAGATCTAGCTGGTCTGTCAAATAAATAGAGACAGTAGATCTAGCTGGTCTGTCATAATATAATAGAGACAGTAGATCTAGCTGGTCTGTCATAATATAATAGAGACAGTAGATCTAGCTGGTCTGTCATAATATAATAGAGACAGTAGATCTAGCTGGTCTGTCATAATATAATAGAGACAGTAGATCTAGCTGGTCTGTCATAATATAATAGAGACAGTAGATCTAGGTTCTGTCATAATATAATAGAGACAGTAGATCTAGCTGGTCTGTCATAATATAATAGAGACAGTAGATCTAGCTGGTCTGTCATATTATAATAGAGAGTAGATCTAGCTGGTCTGTCATAATATAATAGAGACAGTAGATCTAGCTGGTCTGTCAAATATAATAATAGAGACAGTAGATCTAGCTGGTCTGTCATAATATAATAGAGACAGTAGATCTAGCTGGTCTGTCATAATATAATAGAGACAGTAGATCTAGCTGGTCTGTCATAATATAATAGAGACAGTAGATCTAGCTGGTCTGTCATATATAATAGAGACAGTAGATCTAGCTGGTCTGTCATAATTAATAGAGACAGATCTAGCTGGTCTGTCATAATATAATAGACATAGAGACAGTAGATCTAGCTGGTCTGTCATAATATAATAGAGACAGTAGATCTAGCTGGTCTGTCATAATATAATAGAGACAGTAGATCTAGCTGGTCTGTCATAATATAATAGAGACAGTAGATCTAGCTGGTCTGTCATAATATAATAGAGACAGTAGATCTAGCTGGTCTGTCATAATATAATAGAGACAGTAGATCTAGCTGGTCTGTCATAATATAATAGAGACAGTAGATCTAGCTGGTCTGTCATAATATAATAGAGACAGTAGATCTAGCTGGTCTGTCATAATATAATAGAGACAGTAGATCTAGCTGGTCTGTCATAATATAATAGAGACAGTAGATCTAGCTGGTCTGTCATAATATAATAGAGACAGTAGATCTAGCTGGTCTGTCATAATAATAGAGACAGTAGATCTAGCTGGTCTGTCATAATATAATAGACAGTAGATCTAGCTGGTCTGTCATAATATAATAGAGACAGTAGATCTAGCTGGTCTGTCATAATATAATAGAGACAGTAGATCTAGCTGGTCTGTCATAAATAATAGAGACAGTAGATCTAGCTGGTCTGTCATATATAATAGAGACAGTAGATCTAGCTGGTCTGTCATAATATAATAGAGACAGTAGATCTAGCTGGTCTGTCATATTATAATAGAGACAGTAGATCTAGCTGGTCTGTCATATATAATAGAGACAGTATCTAGCTGGTCTGTCATAATATAATAGAGACAGTAGATCTAGCTGGTCTGTCATAATATAATAGAGACAGTAGATCTAGCTGGTCTGTCATAAATAATAGAGACAGTAGATCTAGCTGGTCTGTCATAATTAATAGAGACAGTAGATCTAGCTGGTCTGTCATAATATAATAGAGACAGTAGATCTAGCTGGTCTGTCATATATAATAGAGACAGTAGATCTAGCTGGTCTGTCATAATATAATAGAGACAGTAGATCTAGCTGGTCTGTCATAATATAATAGAGACAGTAGATCTAGCTGGTCTGTCATAATATAATAGAGACAGTAGATCTAGCTGGTCTGTCAATATATAATAGAGACAGTAGATCTAGCTGGTCTGTCATATATAATAGAGACAGTAGATCTAGCTGGTCTGTCATAATATATAGAGACAGTAGATCTAGCTGGTCTGTCATATAATAATAGAGACAGTAGATCTAGCTGGTCTGTCATAATATAATAGAGACATAGAGACAGTAGATAGCTGGTCTGTCATAAATATAGAGAGGTAGATCTAGCTGGTCTGTCATAATATAATAGAGACAGTAGATCTAGCTGGTCTGTCATAATATAATAGAGACAGTAGATCTAGCTGGTCTGTCATAATATAATAGAGACAGTAGATCTAGCTGGTCTGTCATAATATAATAGAGACAGTAGATCTAGCTGGTCTGTCATATATAATAGAGACAGTAGATCTAGCTGGTCTGTCATAATATATAGAGACAGTAGATCTAGCTGGTCTGTCATAATATAATAGAGACAGTAGATCTAGCTGGTCTGTCATTATAATAGAGACAGTAGATCTAGCTGGTCTGTCATAATATAATAGAGACAGTAGATCTAGCTGGTCTGTCATAATATAATAGAGACAGTAGATCTAGCTGGTCTGTCATAATATAATAGAGACAGTAGATCTAGCTGGTCTGTCATAATATAATAGAGACAGTAGATCTAGCTGGTCTGTCATAATATAATAGAGACAGTAGATCTAGCTGGTCTGTCATATATAATAGAGACAGTAGATCTAGCTGGTCTGTCATAATTAATAGAGACAGTAGATCTAGCTGGTCTGTCATAATATAATAGAGACAGTAGATCTAGCTGGTCTGTCATAATATAATAGAGACAGTAGATCTAGCTGGTCTGTCATAATATAATAGAGACAGTAGATCTAGCTGGTCTGTCATAAATAATAGAGACAGTAGATCTAGCTGGTCTGTCATAATATAATAGAGACAGTAGATCTAGCTGGTCTGTCATAATATAATAGAGACAGTAGATCTAGCTGGTCTGTCATAATATAATAGAGACAGTAGATCTAGCTGGTCTGTCATAATATATAGAGACAGTAGATCTAGCTGGTCTGTCATTATATAATAGAGACAGTAGATCTAGCTGGTCTGTCAT
>NW_022262201.1:0-8447 GCF_002021735.2 Oncorhynchus kisutch | reverse complement strand
GGGGGGGGGGGGGGGGGGGGGGCAACCGTGATGGATTACAGTGCCTGCTAATAAGACGGAAATTATACCTCTTTCTTGCAACTCAGATAAAATATTATTAAATGCGCAGCAAACTTTGCGTGAAACAAATGATCAGCTACTGCTGTTTGTGCTGGCGGAATAATGGCCTTGCTTATTGATCACAACTCTCATAATATAACGCTGAAATATAGCTAGAGGGTCTCTTGTTAAGGGGGTGGGGGGTTTAAGCAGAGCGTGCGCGCGCGCGCGTGTGTGTGTGTGTGTGTGTGTGTGTGGGGCTGGCTAATGGTTATGGGAGAGAGTACAGTCGTGTGCGTGTGTGTGCGTGAGAGTGGTGGGGGTAGATCGGGCCACATTGAAATGCATGTCCCCATTCTTCACTAATTAAAGCAGCAACTCCTGAAATGCCATAATAACCGTTAATTAGGGGGGACCAGCTTTTTTTCAGACGTAATTTGCTAATTAGCCGCTACATTGGTGCGGTGTATCTAGCTAATTATTGAAGAGCTACTTGTGACTGGAGTGTAAATGACACCATTACCAGGTCTAGCAGCACATTGGACCCAAACAACAGAAACAGTTCGTAGTTCCTGGAGCAAACCGGGCTCTTCCTGTCATCACTGGTTCTAACACTAAGGCCTCTGTCAACAGGATGTGTTGACACTTGTGGACGTGGTTGACGGTTTGCACTGTAACAACTATCCACTGTAGGGAGTGTGTGTGTGTGTGTGTGCGTGAGTGTGTGTGTGTGTGTGTGTGCGTGAGTGTGTGTGTGTGTGTGTGTGTGTGTGTGTGTGTGTGTGTGTGTGTGTGTGTGCGTGAGTGCGTGCGTGTGTGTGTGTGTGTGTGTGTGTGTGTGTGTGTGTGTGTGCGTGTGTGTGTGTGCGTGTGTGTGTGTGTGTGTGTGTGTGTGTGTGCGTGCGTGTGCATGTGTGTATTGTGTCTGTCTTGTCAGACAATGAGGTCACAATGTGATGTATT
Source organism: Oncorhynchus kisutch (assembly GCF_002021735.2). Lineage (NCBI taxonomy): Eukaryota > Metazoa > Chordata > Actinopteri > Salmoniformes > Salmonidae > Oncorhynchus > Oncorhynchus kisutch. Next base: position 7,445 of record NW_022262201.1, on the reverse strand, counting down.
GTTTTTTGGAAGTGTTTCTCACCCTGTGTGTGTATTTCATCCTGCTTGGCTTATTTCATCCCCCCCCCATAACTTCACCCATAACATCCCCCATAACTTCACCCATAACATCACCCATAACTTCACCTATAACATCCCCCATAACTTCACCCATAACATCACCCATAACTTCACCCATAACATCCCCCATAACATCACCCATAACATCCCCCATAGAGCCTCTCCAGGTTGTATCCTGTAGGCTCTGCTGGGAGGCAAAGGTAGGAGTGTGTGTGTGTGTGTGTCTCGATATCACAGCCACACACTAACACACTCTAAGATGACTAGGAGGGAAAACATCGGCAGTGTTCACAGATTACATGTGTTTTATGTATTTAGCTCTGACGCTTAGCAGCGTTTCCACACTTCTCTACCTGTGTCACCCTGCAGCCGCGTTCCTCTTCCTCTCTCGTCTGCGCGTTCGCTCACACCTTCAGATGCATCCGCACACATTAAAAGGGAATCACGTGTGGAAAACACACTGCTTGACATTAACTGCATAATCAGCTCATCCAATCTTTCTCTTTTGCTTCCCTTTCATGCTGTCCGATTGGTCATCTCAAACAGGTAAGAGAAGTATTGTCTCATTCTTATTGTACTGTGGGATCTGTTTAGTGGGGGGGGGGGGGGGTTGCACTCCAGTTCATTTAAATAGGGGGGCTGTATGCTCTTTCTGTCACCATTCTGCTCTAGTATTGGTCTAAGTGCTCCTCCTCCCCATCCCCTCTTCCGTCTGTACAGGATGTTTTGAATGATGAATATTCATGCCCGTGACTAATTAATGTAAGGGGCCTCCACCCGTCATTAACAGGACTGTAGGGGGAACGAACCGTGATTTCCACATTGGCGTGATCTGATGCATCAAATCAAATCCAATTGTAGTTGTCACATGCGCCGAATACGACAGACTTAGACATTACAGAGAAACGCTTCCTTAACCAACAATGCAGTTTTAAGAAAAATAACTGTTAAAAATGACAAGTAATTAAAGAGCAGCAGTAAAATAACAGTAGAGAGGTTATATACAGGGGGGGTACCGGTACAGAGTCAATGTGCGGGGGCACCGGTTGGTCGAGGTAATTGAGGTAATATGTACATGTAGAGTTATGGTGACTCTGCATAGATAATAAACAAGAGAGTAGCAGCAGCGTTAAAGGTGGGGGACAATGCAAAGACTCTGGGTGGCCATTTGATTTGCCGTTCAGGAGTCTGGTCCTATTATTTCCATGCTTTATTCAATCTATCACTGCGGCGTTACAGGTGGCGTGATAGAAAACGGAAAGGTCATTTCCGACTGAGCCGATATGCAGCGTTTACCATGAATTCTAATGCCTTCTATTGCCTTTAAATTTCAATCGCACTGCAACGCTCAACTTCTGCGGTACGCATTGAATAGAGCTCTTAGTCTGACAATCTCTGTTGTCTATTGGTCACTGGTTATAACAGTAATGTCCAGTTGGTGTCAATCAAGAGCGTCAGTGATACTGTGGCATCGCAAGGTCCAAGAATCATGTATTAAATTGAAGCCCCACTGTGACTTTCAGTTGAATCCTGTATTAACCTTAATGGAATGTTACCACACTAGACAACACGAGGCAGTAGTGAAAGCCATGCTCTACACCTCTCTCTCACATAGCAGTGAAAGCCATGCTCTACCCCTCTCTCTCACACAACAGTGAAAGCCATGCTCTACACCTCTCTCTCACACAGCAGTGAAAGCCATGCTCTACACCTCTCTCTCACATAGCAGTGAAAGCCATGCTCTACCCCTCTCTCTCACACAACAGTGAAAGCCATGCTCTAACCCTCTCTCTCACACAACAGTGAAAGCCATGCTCTACACCTCTCTCTCACATAGCAGTGAAAGCCATGCTCTACACCTCTCTCTCACATAGCAGTGAAAGCCATGCTCTACACCTCTCTCTCACATAGCAGTGAAAGCCATGCTCTACACCTCTCTCTCACATAGCAGTGAAAGCCATGCTCTACACCTCTCTCTCACATAGCAGTGAAAGCCATGCTCTACACCTCTCTCTCACATAGCAGTGAAAGCCATGCTCTACACCTCTCTCTCACATAGCAGTGAAAGCCATGCTCTACACCTCTCTCTCACATAGCAGTGAAAGCCATGCTCTACACCTCTCTCTCACATAGCAGTGAAAGCCATGCTCTACACCTCTCTCTCACACAGCAGTGAAACAAAAAGGCAACACTGTAGAATGAGGCTTGGATTGGAATAAGGTCTTCTGCATCATTTTTTAATGAGTCCAGTCAAATTCCCGGGGAGAATTGGGTTAAGGACCCCTCCTTAGCCCTGATTTACTACAGGCCGAGTGGTGGCCACACCACAGTCACACCACATGGGCTGGGCTTTTAAATCAGCCCAAGCTGTCTGTCCCTGTCGGTACCCTTGCTTCATTAGCCTGCTGTGGGAGCCATCATTCAGGGGCCTCTGCTCTGTGTCCTGGTCAGGGGCCTCTGTATGCCCCCTGTTTCCTCTCCTCCACCAGTCCAGCCCCCCTCTCCTCCTCTCCTCTCCTCCACCAGTCCAGCCCTCCTCTCCTCCTCTCCTCTCCTCCTCTCATCTCCTCCACCAGTCCAGCCCTCCTCTCCTCCTCTCCTCTCCTCTACCAGTCCAGCCCTCCTCTCCTCCTCTCCTCTCCTCCTCTCATCTCCTCCACCAGTCCAGCCCTCCTCTCCTCCTCTCCTCTCCTCCTCTCATCCCTCCACCAGTCCAGCCCTCCTCTCCTCCTCTCCTCTCCTCTCATCTCCTCCACCAGTCCAGCCCCCCTCTCCTCTCCTCCTCTCCTCTCCTCTCCTCCTCTCCTCTCCTCCACCAGTCCAGCCCTCCTCTCTTCCTCTCCTCCTCTCCTCCACCAGTCCAGCCCTCGTCCTCTTCTCCTCCTCTCCTCCACCAGTCCAGCCTCCTCTCCTCCTCTCCTCCTCTCCTCCACCAGTCCAGCCCTCCTCTCCTCCTCTCCTCCTTTCCTCCTCTCCTCCTCTCCTCCTCTCCTCCTCTCCTCCTCTCCTCCACCAGTCCAGCCCTCCTCTCCTCCTCTCCTCCTCACCTCCTCTCCTCCTCTCCTCTCCTCCACCAGTCTAGCACTCCTCTCCTCCTCTCCTCCTCTCCTCCTTTCCTCCTCTCCTCCTCTCCTCCTCTCCTCTCCTCCACCAATCCAGCCCTCCACTCCTCCACTCCTCCTCTCCTCCTTTCCTCCTCTCCTCCTCTCCTCTCCTCCACCAGTCCAGCCCTCCTCTCCTCCTCTCCTCCTCCACCAGTCCAGCCCCCCTCTCCTCCTCTCCTCCTCTCCTCCTCTCCTCCTCTCCTCCACCAGTCCAGCCCCCTCTCCTCTCCTCCTCTCCTCCTCTCCTCCTCTCCCCACCAGTCCAGCCCCCCTCTCCTCTCCTCCTCTCCTCCTCTCCCTCCCTCTCCTCCACCAGTCCAGCCCCCTCTCCTCTCCTCTCCTCCTCTCCTCCTCTCCTCCACCAGTCCAGCCCCCTCTCCTCTCCTCCTCTCCTCCTCTCCTCCTCTCCTCCTCCACCAGTCCAGCCCCCCTCTCCTCTCCTCCTCTCCTCCTCTCCTCCTCTCCTCCACCAGTCCAGCCCGACTTGATCAGCGTACCATCATCCTGTTAATCAAATTACTTATGAACCAAAATTGACAGTTTTCATTAATTATAAAGGATTATTCTAATTGCAATTCAAATTTATTCATTTAGAACAGACGGCATTCAGTAATATTTCAGGAAATTTGCATATTAAATGGAGAGGGTCGCCCATTAAGTATGGTAATGTATGCATATTTTCTTATTTTTAACTTGTGGGCCATATGCGGCAGCAGCGCTTGGGCAGGTGAAAAATCTCGAATGCGTTTAATTTGTTTGACAAACATGGCGGGGGCCGCAACATGTCCTTTGGCACCCATCGCCTCCCTCCTCTCCCCCTGTTCTCTCTCTCCTCTCCCTCTCTCCCTCCTCTCTTCTCCCTCTTCTCCCTCTATCCCTGCAGAGGAGGAAAGGATCCCTGCCATGTTCACTGGCACATGCACACCAAGCTGACACAGGGACAGACCAGGGGGGCCGTAGGGATGAAGGGAGGAGGAAGGAGTAGGAGGGGGCACATCAGACAGCTGTGCCTAGGTTTCCTCCCCCCTATTTTTCTGGCCCTAGCTCACTCTGTACATATTGCAGAAATTCCATTTCAAAGGGACCAGCGATGTTCCGTTTAGGTCCTTTGTTACGATTTGGTGTTTTATTTTTTTATGAAGAGCCGTGATCAAGTCATTAGCCAACAGGGCTGTGGTGAAATTAGCCGTTTGAAATCCTTTAAACCGCCTGTTGTGTTCGCACATTCTCAAGGTCGTCCCTGACGGTGGGAGCGGAGGGCGGAGAATCAGGAGGAAATAACACACAGCTCCCATTAAGGCCTAGCTAGATAGAACTCCCAGGAGCTCGTTTTGGGGAACGCAGTGCACCTTTAAGACAGCGCCACTCAATGGAGGATTTCTCTTAATCATCGTTTATTTCAATTTTAATGAGGCGACCAGCCATGTCTGTCTATTGTAACCATTTAGAAATAAAACATCCACAATTATAGTCCCCCCCAAAATTGCTGTCCACATCTGCCTTGCTGCTGATTTGCAGTCGGGCACAGTTCCAGCCAGCCGTGATGAGGGGTTCTTTCCTGTTAGTTTTAATGATGTCTAAATGCAGTCCATAGCCCTGCATGAGTGATGACACAGGCCCTACCTGAGCCGTCCCTGGCATTCGCCGGTGACAGGTCCATTTTTCACGGCAGTAGCGGGCGGAGGAGGGCTTTCCTGGCTGGCAGGGGAGGGGGCGGGGGCTGCTGGGGAGGGGGTGGGTGGTGCTGGTAGGAGAGGGGCTATCCCAGCGTCTCTACATGCCTGACAATTAGCCCCTTCAGTGGGCCCGGTGACACGGTGGCACTCCCAGCCGCGCTGCGCCCAGGGCTGTCACTGCTGCTCTCCCAGATGAATGAGTCGGGCTGTGGGTCCTGGGCTCCGGGTCGTAGAGCTGTGGACACGGGACGCGAGTAAGGAAGGACGTTAAGGTCTGAGTTCAGCTGCCTCCATTTATTACCCCTCAGTTCCCCTAGCTAGTAGCTACCTCTCACTCACATACGCATCCATATACCCAGGTTGATGTTTTCCCAATAGCTTCTATGCGTGGATATCCTTGGGGTGATATCAGAGAGTTGACTGAAGTTGATAGTAAAAGGAACTTGCGCTCTGCAGTGTTTAGACCAGGGAGGTACTGAGGTAGTGATATGTTAGTCAACCCCCCCGCAGGCTGCTACTGCTCGTCCTTATTAAAAAATGTAAAATAAAAATCTAAATGATTTAACTAGGCAACAAATTCTTATTTACAATGACGGCCTACTCCGGCCAAACCCAGACGACGCTGGGCCAATTGTGCGCCGCACTATGGGACTCCCAATCACGGCCGGTTGTGATACAGCCTGGAATCAAACCAGGGTGTCTGTGGTGTCGCATCAAACACTGAGATGCAGTGCCTTAGACCGCTGCGCCACTCGGGAGCGGTACATTTCCCCTGCATCCTCCCTCCCCTGTGCCTCCAACACAGCTCAAACCAGCCTCTCTCTCTCTCTCTGCCTAACCCCCAGTAGAATGTATCCTTCCCTGCAAATTACAGAGGCCAAAAAGAAATCGGAGGGATGATTTGAATTTGAATGATCTTAGGTCCCCAGATGAATCCTGGGAAAGCAGAGCAATTAGCCGAGCGCCTCTGGAAGAGAAGAGCTGTGGGTGTTGGGGTCCCTCCCCCTTTAGAGGGCTGCATCTGGGGCTCCAGTTCACTGCCTGAAGGGGGCCTGAACGGCCTGAAATGAAACAGTCAGAATCAGGGGCCCAGCTATAAAGCCCTGCCTAGCCACGCAGAGGAGCGGAGAGTAGGGTGGGGAGTGTTGAGGGCAGAGTCCATTTGTTCTGAGAAATATTTAAAGACAGCATGAATTTACGGGGCAAGGCTAAGATTAGGCAGAGAGCGTGTGCATCGATGAATTTTTTATGGCGACGGGATGTTGTGACTAAATAAAAGATTGGACTTTAGATAGACATGAGGCGATATCGAGGTGCTTCAGCCACTCTCCTCTTCCTACTGCTGCCAAGGTCTGAGCCCCCCTGCCTGCAGACACTGGTAAACTGCAGATACACACACACACACACCAACCCCCTCTCCCTAAACAGTGTTATATTTAAGCAATAAGGCCCGGGGGGGTGTGTTATATGGCCAATATACCACGACTAAGGGCGGTTTGCCTGGATACAGCCCTTAGCCTTGGTATACTGGCAATATACCCCTGAGGTGCCTTATTGCTATTATAAACGGGTTACCAACGTAATTAGAGCAGTAAAAATAAGTCATATTTGTCATGCCCGTGGTATTACGGTCTGTACTGTATACCACTGCTTTCAGCCAATCATTCAGGGCTCGAACCACCCAGTTTATAAAACCTTTTTATCACTGTGGCCCGATATCTTCACATTTCTCACCTGAACTCAGTCCAGTGGATCTATGAGGATTCAGTACTCCTAGTTGCCTAGTTCCAGATGTATCCACATTTCCCAATCCCTTTTCCAGTTCCTTCCCAGATGTCCCAGTCCTCCAGGCCCCGTCCCCCCCCCCGTCCCCGTCCCCACATCGTCCTTCCACCCGCCCCGTCAGACTGCCAGACTGGGGGCTTGGACGGCCTGTGTATTATTGATGTGTTTTGTGTGGCTGCCCCCCCCCCCCCCCCCCCCACCCCCTGGGGTCAGGCCGCTCGGCTGCTGGCACGAGACGAGGGGCCATAAATCTCCTTAAGGAGGCCGGGGGCGAGAAAGGGAAGGGGTCACCACGGAAACAAGCCAGGCCCGTCCAGGCTGAGGTGTCAGTGATGCATGGCTGCACCTCAACCCACCTTTCCTCACCGCCAGCCCAGAACCCCAGCCAGGTAGAAACTCTGCAGAGACTAATAGAGAGGGAGAGATGGGGAGACAGACAGAAAGGGGCATGGATAGGGGAGGCATTATTTGTTTTAAGTGGATCTTGGATAAAAATGGTTTAGACAATCGCAGATCCAAAATATTTAAGTGAAGCCTCCATTACAAGAGAAATTGGGACATACACACACACGCACACACACTCACACACACACACACTCACACACACACACATGCAAGTGCACGCGCACACACACACATGCCCCCTGTGTGACAGATCCCATGGCCACATGTGTTTAATGTGAGCCGGTCCTGTTTGCCCCAGGCAGGGTTAAAGTTCTGGGAACACGCAGTGATGACAGAGCAGAGCTAGACTGCTCTCTCTCCTCTCTCTCTCTCTCTCTCTCTCCTCTCTCTCTTCTCTCTCTCTCTCCTCTCTCTC
>NW_022262200.1:0-8645 GCF_002021735.2 Oncorhynchus kisutch | reverse complement strand
ACGACAGACAGGGGGGGGGAAAGAAACCCAGCAGAGAGCAGCACCGGCAGGGACACGAAGACGACAGACAGGGGGGGGGAAAGAACCCAGCAAGGGCAGCAGCCGGCAGGGACAAACACGACACGACAGACAGGGGGGGGAAAGAAACCCAGCAGAGAGCAGCAGCCGGCAGGGACACGAAGACGACAGACAGGGGGGGGGAAAGAACCAGCAGAGAGCAGCACCGCAGGGACACGAAGACGACAGACGGGGGGGAAAAGAAACCAGCAGAGAGCAGCAGCCGGCAGGGACACGAAGACGACAGACAGGGGGGGGGAAAGAAAAACAGCAGAGAGCAGCAGCCGGCAGGGACACGAAGACGACAGACAGGGGGGGGGGAAAGAAACCCAGCAGAGAGCAGCAGCCGGCAGGGACACGAAGACGAAGACAGGGGGGGGGGAAAGAAAACCAGCAGAGCAGCAGCCGGCAGGGACACGAAGACGACACACAGGGGGGGGGAAAGAAACCCAGCAGAGAGCAGCAGCCGGCAGGGACACGAAGACTACAGACAGGGGGGGGGAAGAAACCCAGCAGAGAGCAGCAGCCGGCAGGGACACGAAGACACAGACAGGGGGGGGAAAGAAACCCAGCAGAGAGCAGCAGCCGGCAGGGACACGAAGACGACAGACAGGGGGGGGAAAGAAACCCAGCAGAGAGCAGCAGCCGGCAGGGACACGAAGACGACAGACAGGGGGGGGAAAGAAAACCAGCAGAGAGCAGCAGCCGGCAGGGACACGAAGACGACAGACGGGGGGGGGAAAGAAAACCAGCAGAGAGCAGCAGCCGGCAGGGACACGAAGACGACAGACAGGGGGGGGGAAGAAACCAGCAGAGAGCAGCAGCCGGCAGGGACACGAAGACACAGACAGGGGGGGGGAAAGAAACCCAGCAGAGAGCAGCAGCCGGCAGGGACACGACGACAGACAGGGGGGGGAAAGAAACCAGCAGAGAGCAGCGGCCGGCAGGGACACGAAGACGACAGACAGGGGGGGAAAGAACCCAGCAGAGAGCAGCACCGGCAGGGACACGAAGAGACAGACAGGGGGGGGGAAGAAAACCAGCAGAGAGCAGCAGCCGGCAGGGACACGAAGACAGACAGGGGTGGGGGAAAGAAACCCAGCAGAAGCAGCAGCCGGCAGGGACACGAGACGACAGACAGGGGGGGGAAAGAAAACCAGCAGAGAGGCAGCAGCCGGCAGGGACACGAAGACGACAGACAGGGGGGGGGGAAAGAACCCCAGCAGAGAGCAGCAGCCGGCAGGGACACGAAGACCAGACAGGGGGGGGGAAAAAGAAAAACCAGCAGAGGCAGCAGCCGGCAGGGACACAAGACGACAGACAGGGGGGGGAAAAAACCAGCAGAGAGCAGCAGCCGGCAGGGACACGAAGACACGACAGGGGGGGGGGGAAAAAAACCAGCAGAGAGCAGCAGCCGGCAGGGACACGAAGAAGACAGACAGGGGGGGGGAAAGAAACCCAGCAAGAGCAGCAGCCGGCAGGGACACGACGACACAGACAGGGGGGGGGAAAGAAACCCAGCAGGAGCAGCAGCCGGCAGGGACACGAAGACGACAGACAGGGGGGGGGAAAGAAACCCAGCAAGAGCAGCAGCCGGCAGGGACACGAAGACGAGACAGGGGGGGGGAAAGAAACCAGCAGAGAGCAGCAGCCGGCAGGGACACGAAGACGACAGACAGGGGGGGAAAGAAAACCAGCAGAGAGCAGCAGCCGGCAGGGACACGAGAGACAGACAGGGGGGGGGAAAGAAACCCAGCAGAGAGCAGCAGCCGGCAGGACACGAAGACGACAGACAGGGGGGGGAAGAAACCAGCAGAGAGCAGCAGCAGCCGGCAGGGACACGAAGACGACAGACAGGGGGGGGGAAGAAACCCAGCAGAGAGCAGCAGCCGCAGGGACACGAAGACGACAGACAGGGGGGGGGAAAGAAACCCAGCAGAGAGCAGCAGCCGGCAGGGACACGAAGACGACAGACGGGGGGGGAAAGAAACCCAGCAGAGAGCAGCAGCCGGCAGGGACACGAAGACGACAGACAGGGGGGGGGAAAGAAACCAGCAGAGAGGCAGCAGCCGGCAGGGACACGAAGACGACAGACAGGGGGGGGGGGAAAAACGAAACCAGCAGAGAGCAGCAGCCGGCAGGGACACGAAGACGACAGAAAGGGGGGGGAAAGAAAACCAGAAGAGCAGCAGCCGGCAGGGACACGAAGACGACAGACAGGGGGGGGGAAAGAACCCAGCAGAGCAGCAGCCGGCAGGGACACGAAGACGACAGACAGGGGGGGGGAAAGAAACCAGCAGAGAGCAGCAGCCGGCAGGGACACGAAGACGACAGAGGGGGGGGAAAGAAACCCAGCAGAGAGCAGCAGCCGGCAGGGACACGAAGACGACAGACAGGGGGGGGGAAGAAACCCAGCAGAGAGCAGCAGCCGGCAGGGACACGAAGACGAAGACAGGGGGGGGAAAGAAACCCAGCAGAGAGCAGCAAGCCGGCAGGACACGAAGACGACAGACAGGGGGGGAAAGAAACCCAGCAGAGAGCAGCAGCCGGCAGGGACACGAAGACGACAGACAGGGGGGGGGAAAAACCCAGCAGAGAGCAGCAGCCGGCAGGGACACGAAGACGACAGACAGGGGGGGGAAAGAAACCCAGCAGATAGAGCAGCAGCAGGGCAGGGACACGAAGACGACAGACAGGGGGGGGGAAAGAACCCAGCAGAGAGCAGCAGCCGGCAGGGACACGAAGACGACAGACAGGGGGGGGGAAAGAACCCAGCAGAGAGCAGCAGCCGGCAGGGACACGAAGACGACAGACAGGGGGGGGGAAAGAAACCCAGCAGAGCAGCAGCCGGCAGGGACACGAAGAGGAAAGACAGGGGGGGGAAAAAAGAAACCCAGCAAGAGGCAGCAGCCGGCAGGGACACGAAGACGACAGACAGGGGGGGGGGAAAGAACCAGCAGAGAGCAGCAGCCGCAGGACACGAAGACGACGACAGGGGGGGAAAGAACCCAGCAGAGCCAGCAGCCGGCAGGGACACGAAGACGACAGACAGGGGGGGGAAAGAAACCCAGCAGAGAGCAGCAGCCGGCAGGGACACGAAGACGACAGACAGGGGGGGGGGGAAAGAAACCCAGCAGAATACGCAGCCAAGCCGGCAGGGACACTAAGACGACAGACAGGGGGGGGGGGAAAGAAACCCGCAGAGAGAGGCAGCAGCCGGCAGGGGACACGAAGACTACAGACAGGGGGGGGGGAAAGAAACCCAGCAGAGAGCAGCGGGCCGGCAGGGACACGAAGAGGACAGACAGGGGGGAAGGGGGGAGCAGGCGGGATGCGGGGAGACGGGCAGGAGCGGGACAAAGCAAAGGGGCGGGAAGGGGGCGGCCCGGAGCGAGAGACGGGGGGGCACAACCCAATGCATACCTGGTCCAAGGAAGCCCATGCCATTGTGGCAGGATGTTGGAACTGGGCTGGTCAGGGTGCTGGCCCAGCAGGGGGCGAACGCCTTGTGGATCGCCTGGCATCAATAAATAAAGGGGAGTAAAGTGCATTAAAACCCCTTTGAGCTAGTTATAATTAAGCAATAAGGCCCGAGAAGGTGTGGTATATAGCCAAAATAATGGCTGTTCTGACACACGATAAAACGCAAACGCCTGAATACAGCCCTAAGCAGTGGTATATTTGGCCATATACAACAAAAAAACAATGTGCCTTATTGCTGTTATAACGGGTTACCAATGTAATTAGAGCAGTAAAAACAAATGTTGTCTTACACGTTGATACGGTTCTGATATAGACTGTAGAACTGTTTGGCCATAATGACCATTATTATGTTTGTAGGAAAAAGGGGGAGGCTTGCAAGCCGAAGAACACCATCCCAACCGTGAAGCACGGGGGTGGCATGTTGTGGGGGTGCTTTGCTGCTGCTAGGAGCGACTGGTTGCACTTCACAAAATAGATGACATCATGAGGAATTAAAATGATGTGGATGAATGAAGCAACATCTCAAGACATCAGTATGAAGTTAAAGCTTGGTCACAAATGGGTCTTCCAAATGGACAATGATCCCAAGCATACTTGCAAAGTTGTGGCAAAATTGCTTAAGGACAACAAAGTCATCACAATGCCCTGTTCTCAATCCTATAGGACATTTGTGGGCAGAACTGAAAAAGTGTGTGTGAGCAAGGAGGCCTACACACCTGTCTCAGTTACATCAAAGGATGAGGCAAAATTCACCCAACTTTTTGGGAAGCTTGTGGAAGGCTACCCAAAATGTTTGACCCAAGTTAAAAACTTTAAAGGCAATGCTACCAAATACTAATTGAGTGTATGTAAACTTCTTCCCCTCTGGGAATGTGTTGAAAGAAATAAAAGCTGAAATAAATCATTCTCTTAACTATATTCTGAGATTCACATTCTTAAAATATAGTGGTGATCCTAACATAACTAAGGCAGGGACTTTTTACTTGGATTAAATTCAGGAATTGTGAAAAACTGAGTTTAAATGTGTTTGGATAATGTGTTTTGTAAACTTTCGACTTCAACTGTACAGTTCATTCGGAAAGCAGTCAGCACTCTTGACTTTTTTCAAATTTGTTACGTTACAGCCTTATTCTAAAATTGATAAAATTATTTATTTTCTCACAATCTACACACAGTACCCCATAATGACAAAGCAAAAACAGTTTTTTTTGACATTTTTGCTAATTTAGAAACATATTAAACTTAATAATCAAAATCAATCAAATCAATTTTTATTTGTCACATACACATGGTTAGCAGATGTTAATGCGAGTGTAGCGAAATGCTTGTGCTTCTAGTTCCGACAATGCAGTAATAACCAACAAGTAATCTAACTAACAATTCCAAAACTACTGTCTTATACACAGTGTAAGGGGATAAAGAATATGTACATAAGGATATATGAATGAGTGATGGTACAGAGCACATAGGCAAGATATAGTAGATGATATCGAGTACAGTATATACATATGAGATGAGTATGTAACAAGTGGCATAGTTAAAGTGGCTAGTGATACATGTATTACATAAGGATGCAGTCGATGATATAGAGTACAGTGTCATTGTCAGTGTGTTGGCAGCAGCCCCTCAATGTTAGTGGTGGCTGTTGAACAGTCTGATGGCCGTTGAGATAGAAGCTGTTTTTCAGTCTCTCGGTCCCAGCTTTGATGCACCTGTACTGACCTCGCCTGCTGGATGATAGCGGGGTGAACAGGCAGTGGCTCGGGTGGTTGATGTCCTTGATGATCATTATGGCCTTCCTGTAACATCGGTTGGTGTAGGTGTCCTGGAGGGCAGGTAGTTTGCCCCGGTGATGGGTTGTGCAGACTTCACTACCCTCTGGAGAGCCTTGCGGTTGAGGGCGGAGCAGTTGCCAGTACCAGGCGGTGATACAGCCCGCCAGGATGCTCTCGATTGTGCACTTTAGAAGTTTTGTGAGTGCTTTTGGTGAAAAGGAGCCAAATTTCTTCAGCCTCCTGAGGTTGAAGAGGCGCTGCTGCGCCTTCTTCACAATGCTGTCTGTGTGAGTGACCAATTCAGTTTGTCTGTGATGGTATGCCAAGGACTTAAAACTTGCTACCACTCTCCACTACTGTTCCATCGATGTGGATAGGGGGGTGTTCCCTCTGCTGTTTCCTGAAGTCCACAATCATCTCCTTAGTTTTGTTGACGTTGAGTGTGAGGTTATTTTCCTGACACCACACTCCGAGGGCTCTCACCTCCTCCCTGTAGGCCGTCTCGTCGTTGTTGGTAATCAAGCCTACCACTGTGTGTCATCCGCAAACTTGATGATTGAGTTGGAGGCGTGCGTGGCTACGCAATGTCGTGGGTGAACAGGCGAGTACAGGAGAGGGCTCAGAACGCACCATATCGATCAGGTCAAGTCCGGGCTCTGGCTGGGCCACTCAAGGACATTCAGAGACTTGTCCTGATGCCACTCCTGCGTTGTCTTGGCATGTGCTTAGGGTCATTGCCACTAAAACATCCCCACAGCATGTTGCTGCCACCACTATCCTCACCTTCGGGATGGTGCCAGGTTTCCTCCAGACATGACACTTGGCATTCAGCCAAAGAGTTCAATCTTGGTTTCATCAGACAAGAGAATCTTGTTTCTCATGGACTGAGAGTTCTCTAGGTTTTTCTTTAGGTTTTTCCTCTTATCATGCACTGTCAACTGTGGACCTTATATCGACAGTGTGTGCCTTTCCAAATCATGTCCAGTCAATTCAATTTACCACAGTGGACTCCAATCAAGTTGTAGAAATATCTCAAGGATGATCAATGGAAAAGGATGCACCTGAGCTCAATTTCGAGTCTCATAGCAAAGGGTCTAAACACTTATACATTGGGGCAAAAAAGTATTTAGTCAGCCACCATTGTGCAAGTTCTCCCACTAAAAAGATGAGAGAGCCGTAATTTTCATCATAGGTACACTTCAACTATGACAGACAAAATGAGAAAAAAAATCCAGAAAATCACGTTGTAGGATTTTTAATGAATTTCTATGCAAATTATGGTGGAAAATAGTATTTGGTCACCTACAACCAAGCAAGATTCTGGCTCTCACAGACCTGTAACTTCTTCTTTAAGAGGCTCCTCTGTCCTCCACTCGTTACCTGTATTAATGGCACCTGTTTGAACTTGTTATCAGTATAAAAGACACCTGTCCACACCTCAAACATCACCCACTCCAACTCCACTATTGGGCCAAGACCAAAGAGCTGTCAAAGGACACCAGAAACAAAATTGTAGACCTGCACCAGGCTGGGAAGACTGAATCTGCAATAGGTAAGCAGCTTGGTTTGAAGAAATCAACTGTGGGAGCAATTATTAGGAAATGGAAACATACAAGACCACTGATAATCTCCCTTGATCGGGGCTCCACGCAAGATCTTACCCTGTGGGGGTCAAATTGATCACAAGAACGGTGAGCAAAAATCCCAGAACCACACGGGGGACCTAGTGATGACCTGCAGAGAGCTGGACCAAAGTAACAAAGCCTATCATCAGCAAGGGCATTGAAGATAAACGTGCTGGGTCTTTCAGCATGACAATGATCCCAAACACCACTGCCCGGGCAACGAAGGAGTGGCTTCGTAAGAAGCATTTCAAGGTCCTGGAGTGGCCTAGCCAGTCTCCAGATCTCAACCCCATAGAAATCTTTGGAGGGAGTTGAAAGTCCATGTTGCCCAGCAACAGCCCCAAAACACACTGCTCTAGAGGAGATCTGCATGGAGGAATGGGCCAAAATACCAGCAACAGTGTGTGAAACCTTGTGAAGACTTACAGAAAACGTTTGACCTGTCATTGCCAACAAAGGGTATATAACAAAGTATTGAGATAAACTTTTGTTATTGACCAAATACTTATTTTCCACCATAATTTGCAATAAATTCATTAAAAATCCTACAATGTGATATTTCCTTCATTTTTCTTCCCCCATAGTTGAAGTGTACCTATGATGGAAATACAGGCCTCTCATCTTTTTAAGTGGAGAAACTTTGCACAATTGGTGGCTGACTAAATACTTTTTTGCCCCACTGTTATATATAGAGATATATCTGTTTTTTACTTGTAATACATTTGCAAAACTGTCTAAAAACCTGTAGATTGACGAGGACATTTGTTTAATAGCTGTAACGTAACAAAAGTCCAAAAAGTCAAAGGTTCTGAATACTTTTCCGAAATGCACTTAAATATGAAATCCTTTCAACAAGTCATGCAGTACTGCACTTTGTTGAGCAGTTGATAATAGACATGACAAAGTATTAGATTTCAGTATTTTGTGACATATTAACAAAAGCTAAAAATAATATATTTGGCTGATCTACCCTAAACTATGCCTAAAGTATAGGGCTTTGTGATATGTTCAATATGTAAAGACAGAAAATGATCAATAGAATCCAATAAAATAGCTGGTACATACCTTGTTTTCTCTTGAAATTTGTACCTGGACCAAGTTTTGGAATCAAGTTGGCAAAGCTTTTTCATCTAGGAGCAGGAAACTCTCTGTCAATTTCTTCATCTAGATGTCAGGATACAATGAAGTCGTAAAGAATCAGGACAACTCACAGCACAATGAATTATACAATTCAGTGATGAACCAATAAAATCTCAAAGTGAATCATGTTTCTAAATAATTGCCAGTTCTTTCCATCCCTGTCTATAAAATATATGTACAAAAACACTTTAGAATATGCTTACCTTTGATCTGTCAATATACTCACTGAATTCCTTCATTAATTTTGTCTCTGACAAAGTTTATCCATGAAACCACATTAGGCTAAAAAATAAATGAGAAAGACATACACATTTACAGTTATTACACTTAAGTTATGCTTTCAGTATTTGCTAAGTCTTTTGCAAATGTACCCCACCTCCTTAAGAGCAACAGACTGAGCGATGGGACTTGATGGATTTATTGGTTACGTATGGTTTACAAAGTAGGCATACTTAACTATATCACTTATCTGTTTTCCAAAGTGTTTCAGCATAGAGGCATCATCATGGTATACATCATGGTGGATTTACAAAGAGTAGTCCTTGGATAAACTCTTCATTCTGAT
>NW_022262199.1:0-8818 GCF_002021735.2 Oncorhynchus kisutch | reverse complement strand
CCCATATGCCCCCCTAGGCACAACTATGACACATACCCACCAAACGGGTCACAACTCCTGCAGCTCTGTCGCACGCTGGGTATGTACATAGTCAACGGTAGGCTTCGAGGGGACTCCTATGGTAGGTACACCTATAGCTCATCTCTTGGCAGTAGTACTGTAGACTACTTTATCACTGACCTCAACCCATAGTCTCTCAGAGCGTTCACAGTCAGCCCACTGACACCCTATCAGACCAACTGCAAAATAACAGTCTACTTAAACAGAGCAATACTCAATCATGAGGCATCAAAGCCAAAGGAACTGAGTAACATTAGAAATGCTATAGATGGAAGGAATGCAGTTTGGAACCTACCAAAAAAACAATTAGGCAACAACAAATTCAATCCCTCTTAGACAATTTCTTGGGTAAAACGTTCCACTGTAATAGTGAAGGTGTAAACTTGGCAGTAGAAAATCTTAACAGTATATTTGACCTCTCAGCTTCCCTATCAAATCTAAAAATCTCAAATAGAAAACCGAAGAAAATTAACAATAATGACAAATGGTTTGATGAAGAATGCAAAAATCTAAGAAAGAAATTGAGAAACCTGTCCAACCAAAACATAGAGACCCGAAAACCTGAGTCTAACGCCTTCACTATGGTGAATCACTAAAACAATACAGAAATACACTACGGAAAAAGAAGGAACAGCATGTCAGAAATCAGCTCAATGCAATTGAAGAATCCATAGACTCTAACCACTTCTGGGAAAATTGGAAAACACTAAACAAACAACAACACAAGAATTATCTATCCAAAATGGAGATGTATGGGTAAACCACTTCTCCAATCTTTTTGGCTCTATAACAAAGAATAAAGAGCAAAAACATATACATGATCAAACACAGATTTTAGAATCAACTATTAAAGACTACCAGAACCCACTGGATTCTCCAATTACATTGAAAGAGTTACAGGACAAAATAAAAACCCTCCAACCCAAAAAGGCCTGTGGTGTTGATGGTATCCTCAATGAAATGATCAAATATACAGACAACAAATTCCAATTGGCTATACTAAAACTCTTTAACATCATACTTAGCTCTGGCATCTTCCCCAATATTTGGAACCAAGGACTGATCACCCCAATCCACAAAAGTGGAGACAAATTTGACCCCAATAACTACCGTGGAATATGTGTCAACAGTAACCTCGGGAAAATCTTCTGCATTATTATTAACAAGCAGACTCGTACATTTCCTCAATGAAAACAATGTACTGAGCAAATGTCAAATTGGCTTTTTACCAAATTACCCGTACAACAGACCACGTATTCACCCTGCACACCCTAATTGACAATCAAACAAACCAAAACAAGGCAAAGTCTTCTCATGCTTTGTTGATTTCAAAAAAGCCTTCGACTCAATCTGGCATGAGGGTCTGCTATACAAACTGATGGAAAGCGGTGTTGGGGGTAAAACATACGACATTATAAAATCCATGTACACAACAACAAGTGTGCGGTTAAAATTGGCAAAAAACACACACATTTCTTCACACAGGGTCGTGGGGTTAGACAGGGATGCAGCTTAAGCCCCACCCTCTTCAACATATATATCAACGAATTGGCGAGGGCACTAGAAAAGTCTGCAGCACCCGGCCTCCCCCTGCTAGAATCCGAAGTCAAATGTCTGCTGTTTGCTGATGATCTGGTGCTTCTGTCACCAACCAAGGAGGGCCTACAGCAGCACCTAGATCTTATGCACAGATTCTGTCAGACCTGGGCCCTGACAGTAAATCTCAGTAAGACCAAAATAATGGTGTTCCAAAAAAGGTCCAGTCACCAGGACCACAAATACAAATTCCATCTAGACACTGTTGCCCTAGAGCACACAAAAAACTATACATACCTTGGCCTAAACATCAGCACCACAGGTAACTTCCACAAAGCTGTGAACGATCTGAGAGACAAGGCAAGAAGGGCATTCTATGCCATCAAAAGAAACATAAATTTCAACATACCAATTAGGATCTGGCTAAAAATACTTGAATCAGTCATAGAGCCCATTGCCCTTTATGGTTGTGAGGTCTGGGGTCCGCTCACCAACCAAGACTTCACAAAATGGGACAAACACCAAATTGAGACTCTGCACGCAGAATTCTGGAAAAATATCCTCCGTGTACAACGTAGAACACCAAATAATGCATGCAGAGCAGAATTAGGCCGATACCCACTAATTATCAAAATCCAGAAAAGAGCTGCTAAATTCTACAACCACCTAAAAGGAAGCGATTCACAAACCTTCCATAACAAAGCCATCACCTACAGAGAGATGAACCTGGAGAAGAGTCCCCTAAGCAAGCTGGTCCTGGGGCTCTGTTCACAAACACAAACACACACTACAGAGCCCCAGGACAGCAGCACAATTAGACCCAACCAAATCATGAGAAAACAAAAAGATAACTACTTAACACATTGGAAAGAATTAACAAAAAAACAGAGCAAACTAGAATGCTATTTGGCCCTACACAGAGAGTACACAGCGGCAGAATACCTGACCACTGTGACTGACCCAAAATTAAGGAAAGCCTTGACTATGTACAGACTCAGTGAGCATAGCCTTGCTATTGAGAAAGGCCGCCGTAGGCAGACTTGGCTCTCAAGAGAAGACAGGCTATGTGCTCACTGCCCACAAAATGAGGTGGAAACTGAGCTGCACTTCCTAACCTCCTGCCCAATGTATGACCATATTAGAGAGACATATTTCCCATATCTACTGGGTGAAATTCCACAGTGTGCCATCACAGCAGCAAGATTTGTGACCTGTTGCCACGAGAAAAGGGCAACCAGTGAAGAACAAACACCATTGTAAATACAACCCATATTTATGCTTATTTATTTTATCTTGTGTCCTTTAGCCATTTGTACATTGTTAGAACACTGTATATATATATATATATAATATGACATTTGTAATGTCTTTACTGTTTTGAAACTTCTGTATGTGTAATGTTTACTGTTAATTTTTGTTGTTTTTCACTTTATATATTCACTTGTATGTTGTCTACCCTCACTTGCTTTGGCAATGTTAACACATGTTTCCATGCCAATAAGCCCTTGAATTGAATTGAATTGACAGAGATAGAGACAGAGAGAGACAGAGATAGAGACAGAGAGATAGAGACACAGAGAGAGACAGAGATAGAGATAGAGAGAGAGAGATAGAGAGAGAGAGAAGAGAGACAGAGAGAGAGAGAGAGAGAGACAGAGAGAGACGAGAGAGAGAGAGACAGAGAGAGAGAGAGACAGAGAGAGAGAGACAGAGAGAGAGAGAGACAGAGAGAGAGAGAGACAGAGAGAGAGAGAGAGACAGAGAGAGAGAGAGAGACAGAGACAGAGAGAGAGACAGAGAGAGAGAGAGAGACAGAGAGACAGACAGAGAGACAGAGAGACAGAGAGAGAGAGACAGACAGAGAGACAGAGAGACAGAGAGACAGAGACAGAGACAGAGAGAGACAGAGATAGAGACAGAGAGAGAGAGAGAGAGACAGAGATAGAGACAGAGACAGAGAGAGACAGAGATAGAGACAGAGATAGAGAGATAGAGAGACAGATGTGCAGAGTGAGAATGGAGGAAGGGTATTGAGAGAAGCATAAAACATCATTCAAATGAAGGAGATATGAAGGAGAGGGGGAGGACGAGGAGAGAAAGAATAGACGGAGGAAGAAGAGAGTAAATGGTGAGGAGATGCAGGAGGAGGAGAGTAAATGAACTGGAAGACGGTAGATCGACAACAACAAAAGCACAGATGTGTGTTTCAGGGCAGCTCTAGTATAGGCAGTGAAATCCATGTGTCCATCAGCAGAGAATTATACAAATACATGCATCAGCATAATCGACATGAAACACCTGCACTAACACGGAACCGCAACAGTGAAACTCTACATCAGCACAGAACTGTAAGGAACAGAAAACCGGAACGTTTGGAACAGCGGAACATCTGGAACAGCCGAACAGAACAGCGGAACGTCTGGAACAGCCGAACAGAACAGCGGAACGTCTGGAACAGCCGAACAAAACAGCGGAACGTCTGGAACAGCCGAACAGAACGTCTGGAACAGCCGAACAGAACGTCTGGAACAGCCGAACAGAACAGCGGAACAGAACAGCAGAACGTCTGGAACAGCAGAACAGAACAGCAGAACGTCTGGAACAGCGGAACAGAACAGCGTAATGTTTGGAACAGCCGAACAGAACAGCGGAACAGAACAACAGAACAGCAGAACGTCTGGAACAGCGGAACAGATCAGCGGAACGTCTGGAACAGCTGAACAGAACAGCGGAACGTCTGGCACAGCCGTACAGAACAGCGGAACAGGACCGTTCAGCCATGCAGTGTGTATTGCCATGTGTCCATCAAGCAGAGAATTATACAAATACATGCATCAGCATAATCGACATGAAACACCTGCACTAACACGGAACCGCAACAGTGGAACTCTACATCAGCACAGAACTGTAAGGAACAGAAAACCGGAACGTTTGGAACAGCGGAACGTCTGGAACAGCTGAACAGAACAGCGGAACGTCTGGAACAGCTGAACAGAACAGCGGAACGTCTGGAACAGCCGAACAAAACAGCGGAACGTCTGGAACAGCCGAACAGAACGTCTGGAACAGCCGAACAGAGCGTCTGGAACAGCCGAACAGAACAGCGGAACAGAACAGCAAAACGTCTGGAACAGCAGAACAGAACAGCAGAACGTCTGGAACAGCAGAACAGAACAGCGGAACGTCTGGAACAGCAGAACAGAACAGCAGAACGTCTGGAACAGCAGAACAGAACAGCGTAACGTCTGGAACAGAACAGCGGAACGTTTGGAACAGCCGAACAGAACAGCGGAACAGAACAGAACAGCAGAACGTCTGGAACAGCGGAACAGAACAGCGTAACGTTTGGAACAGCCGAACAGAACAGCGGAACGTCTGGAACAGCCGAACAGAACAGAACAGCGGAACGTCTAGAAACAAATATATTCGTTTATAAAACAGCATTTGGCTCATTTGAAAAGCCACATACTTAATGGGATGGAACCAAACTGTTAAACTACATATTGATTTATAACCATTCAAATAAAGTATTGATCCTTACAAAAACAAATATTTCCTCACCAAACTGTAACCAACCTACAAATTAGAAGTGAACTGTTTGTGTGTGTGTGTGTGTGTGTGTGTGTGTGTGTGTGTGTGTGTGTGTGTGTGGGATACATTGTGTTGGGTAGGAGAGGCCAGTGGCTGTACTGAACAGATTCTGATATGGACAGACAGAAAGCAGGTAGTGTAATGACTCATTTATTCACAGAGTCAAACTGCATTACACTGCCCCGTGCACTCGCTCTATCCCTCTGTTCTCTCTCTCTCTCTCCCTCTGTTCTCTCTCTCTCTCTCTGTTCTCTCTCTCCCTCTGTTCTCTCTCTCTCCCTCTGTTCTCTCTCTCTCCCTCTGTTCTCTCTCTCTCCCTCTGTTCTCTCTCTCTCCCTCTGTTCTCTCTCTCTCTCCCTCGTCTCTCTCTCTCCCTCTTCTCTCTCTCTCCCTCTTCTCTCTCTCTCCCTCTGTTCTCTCTCTCTCCCTCTGTTCTCTCTCTCCCCCTCTTCTCTCTCTCTCCCTCTCCCTCTTCTCTCTCTCTCCCTCTCCCTCTCCCTCTCCCTCTCCCTCTCCCTCTCCCTCTTCTCTCTCTCTCCCTCTCCCTCTCCCTCTTCTCTCCCTCTCCCTCTCCCTCTCTCTCTCTCCCTCTCCCTCTTTCCCTCTGTTCTCTCTCTCCCTCTGTTCTCTCTCTCCCTCTGTTCTCTCTCTCCCTCTGTTCTCTCTCTCCCTCTGTTCTCTCTCTCCCTCGTCTCTCTCTCTCCCTCGTCTCTCTCTCCCTCTCCCTCCCTCTCCTCTCCCTCTTCTCTCTCTCTCCCTCTCCCTCTCCCTCTCCCTCCCTCTTTCCCTCTGTTCTCTCTCTCCCTCTGTTCTCTCTCTCCCTCTGTTCTCTCTCTCCCTCTGTTCTCTCTCTCCCTCTGTTCTCTCTCTCCCTCGTCTCTCTCTCTCCCTCGTCTCTCTCTCTCCCTCGTCTCTCTCTCTCCCTCGTCTCTCTCTCTCCCTCGTCTCTCTCTCTCCCTCGTCTCTCTCTCTCCCTCGTCTCTCTCTCTCCCTCGTCTCTCTCTCTCCCTCGTCTCTCTCTCTCCCTCGTCTCTCTCTCTCCCTCGTCTCTCTCTCTCCCTCTTCTCTCTCTCTCTCCCTCTTCTCTCTCTCTCCCTCTTCTCTCTCTCTCCCTCTTCCCTCTCTCTCCCTCTTCTCTCTCTCTCCCTCTGTTCTCCCTCTCTCTCCCTCTTCCCTCTCTCTCCCTCTTCCCTCCCTCTCCCTCTTCTCTCTCTCTCCCTCTCCCTCGGTTCTCCCTCGGTTCTCCCTCTCTCTCCCTGTTCTCTCTGCTCCTCCTCCTCTCCCTGTTCTCTCTGCTCCTCCTCCTCTCCCTGTTCTCTCTGCTCCTCCTTCTCTCCCTGTTCTCTCTGCTCCTCCGCCTCTCTGCTCCTCCTTCTCTCCCTGTTCTCTCTGCTCCTCCTCCTCTCCCTGTTCTCTCTGCTCCTCCTCCTCTCCCTGTTCTCTCTGCTCCTCCTCCTCTCCCTGTTCTCTCTGCTCCTCCTCCTCTCCCTGTTCTCTCTGCTCCTCCGCCTCTGCTCCTCCTCCTCTCCCTGTTCTCTCTGCTCCTCCTCCTCTCCCTGTTCTCTCTGCTCCTCCTCCTCTCCCTGTTCTCTCTGCTCCTCCTCCTCTCCCTGTTCTCTCTGCTCCTCCTCCTCTCCCTGTTCTCTCTGCTCCTCCTTCTCTCCCTGTTCTCTTCTCCTGCTCCTCCACCTCTCTGCTCCTCCTCCTCTCCCTGTTCTCTCTGCTCCTCCTCCTCTCCCTGTTCTCTCTGCTCCTCCTCCTCTCCCTGGTCTCTCTGCTCCTCCTCTCCCTGTTCTCTCTGCTCCTCCTCCTCTCCCTGTTCTCTCTGCTCCTCCTCCTCTCCCTGTTCTCTCTGCTCCTCCTCCTCTCCCTGGTCTCTCTGCTCCTCCTCCTCTCCCTGTTCTCTCTGCTCCTCCTTCTCTCCCTGTTCTCTCTGCTCCTCCTCCTCTCCCTGTTCTCTCTGCTCCTCCTCCTCTCCCTGGTCTCTCTGCTCCTCCTCCTCTCCCTGGTCTCTCTGCTCCTCCTCCTCTCCCTGTTCTCTCTGCTCCTCCTCCTCTCCCTGGTCTCTCTGCTCCTCCTTCTCTCCCTGTTCTCTCTGCTCCTCCGCCTCTGCTCCTCCTCCTCTCCCTGGTCTCTCTGCTCCTCCTCCTCTCCCTGTTCTCTCTGCTCCTCCTCCTCTCCCTGGTCTCTCTGCTCCTCCGCCTCTCCCTGGTCTCTCTGCTCCTCCTCCTCTCCCTGTTCTCTCTGCTCCTCCTCCTCCTCTCCCTGTTCTCTCTGCTCCTCCTCCTCTCCCTGTTCTCTCTGCTCCTCCTCCTCTGCTCCTCCTCCTCTCCCTGTTCTCTCTGCTCCTCCGCCTCTGCTCCTCCTCCTCTCCCTGGTCTCTCTGCTCCTCCTCCTCTCCCTGTTCTCTCTGCTCCTCCTCCTCTCCCTGTTCTCTCTGCTCCTCCTCCTCTCCCTGGTCTCTCTGCTCCTCCTCCTCTCCCTGTTCTCTCTCCACCCCAAGTGTAGTGGAAACACACAGAAGGCATATTGATAACAGTAGGGCTGTGTCGCAAGTGGCACACTATTCCTTATATAGTGAACTACTTTTGAACATGTGAATATGGAATCAGCCATGTAAAGTTAGGGGAATGAAAGAATGTGGATACATTTTGTCCCATACATTTTTGTACAAGAGCTGAGCTGCCATCTTGGTCAGGTCCCCCTCGGTAAAGACTACAAGAGCTGAGCTGCCATCTTGGTCAGGTCTCCCTCGGTATAGACTACAAGAGCTGAGCTGCCATATTGGCTAGGTCTCAATCGGTCAAGATGTGTCCTCCCCCTAACCTCTCTCCTCTAGCCTCTTTCACTCATCTATCCTCCCCAAATTCCCCCCTGTCCTCTTCTTTTCATTCCACTCCATCTTGTCCACTAACTCTCTCTCTCCTATCATCCCTCTGTTCCCCTCCCTCCTCTACCTGCTCCTGGTTCCTCTGAAGGTCTCTTCCTCTCCAGTGTCTTAATATCTCTATAGGTCCTGTGTGGCTCCGTTAGAAACGGCTTTAATAAACATCAAGGTTCTGCGTTCAATTCCCCACAAAGATCCGTTTGGGGGAAAAAAGCTTCAAAGAGGCAAATAGACCAACACAATGTTTTATTTGATCTTTAACCCATAAAGGTTTGTCATGTTCCACAACTGGCGGCCCGCAGGCCAAATCTTTCCCACCAGCAATATTATTTGGACCCCTAAAATAATTCTGAATAGCTTTTTCATAAGAAAAATGTTATAATAATTTAAAAAATAATCTCGGCCCCGAGATGATAATAGTCCCAAGAAGGAAGTCACTGAAATAATAATGAAAAAAAGTGACATTCTAACTCGTGAGTAGAAAGAACGCAGGACATCATCAACTAATGAAGCAGGCGGCGGTCCATTCTGTGGTGCTGAGATATAAAGTTGCAACCTTAGCGATCAATAGGAGGGGAAACGTGCTTGGTGCTGAAATATAGCAGAGGAGGAGGAGGAGGAGAGGAGGAGGAGGAGGGGGTAGGAGGAGGAGGAGGTAGGAGGAGGGGGGTAGGAGGAGGAGGAGGAGGGGGTAGGAGGAGGAGGGGGTAGGAGGAGGAGGAGGAGGGGGTAGGAGGAGGAGGG
>NW_022262198.1:5000-9108 GCF_002021735.2 Oncorhynchus kisutch | reverse complement strand
CTCTCTCTCTCTCTCTCTCTCTCTCTCTCTCTCTCTCTCTCTCTCTCTCTCTCTCTCTCTCTGTCTCTCCTCTCTCTGTCTCTCCTCTCTGCTGTCTCTCCTTCTCTGTCTCTCCTCTTCTGTCTCTCTCTCTCTTGTCTCTCCTCTCTCTGTCTCTCTCTCTCTCTCTCTCCTCTCTCTCCTCTCTCTCTGTATCTCTCTCTCTCTCTATCTCTCTCTCTCTCTCTCTTCCTTCTCCTCCTACCTGATCATTACCTGTTCTGTGGTTCAGCCATTCTTATGCCAGGGTTGAGTCACCACTAGTTCAGTGTTTCTTCAGTGTTTTAGTTCAGTGTTAGTTCAGTGTTTTAGTTCAGTGTTTTAGTTCAGTGTTTCTTCAGTGTTAGTTCAGTGTTAGTTCAGTGTTTTAGTTCAATGTTTTAGTTCAGTGTTTCTTTGGTGTTTTAGTTCAGTGTTAGTTCAGTGTTTCTTCAGTATTTTAGTTCAGTGTTAGTTCAGTGTTAGTTCAGTGTTAGTTCAGTGTTAGTTCAGTGTTTTAGTTCAGTGTTTGAGTTCAGTGTTAGTTTAGTGTTTTAGTTCAGTGTTTGAGTTCAGTGTTTTAGTTCAGTGTTTTAGTTCAGTGTTATTAATTCAGTGTTAGTTCAGTGTTTTAGTTCAATGTTTTAGTTCAGTGTTTCTTCGGTGTTTTAGTTCAGTGTTAGTTCAGTGTTTCTCAGTATTTTAGTTCAGTGTTAGTTCAGTGTTAGTTCAGTGTTTTAGTTCAGTGTTTGAGTTCAGTGTTAGTTTAGTGTTTTAGTTCAGTGTTTGAGTTCAGTGTTTGAGTTCAGTGTTTAGTTTCAGTGTTTTAGTTCAGTGTTAGTTCAGTGTTTAAGTTCAGTGTTAGTTCAGTGTTAGTTCAGTATTTCTTCAGTGTTTGAGTTCAGTGTTTGAGTTCAGTGTTTTAGTTCAGTGTTTTAGTTCAGTGTTAGTTCAGTGTTTAAGTCAGTGTTAGTTCAGTGTTTAAGTTCAGTGTTAGTTCAGTATTTCTTCAGTGTTGAGTTCAGTGTTTGAGTTCAGTGTTTTAGTTCAGTGTTTTAGTTCAGTGTTTCACCATCAGGCCGTTTTGACAGTTGATCACTATAATATATATGTGCCTCATGGTTTTCTGACTCTGTGTTTTTGGGCATCACGACTGTTGTTGACTACGACCTTGGTTCCCAAATGGCCCCCTAGTCACTAAAGAAGCACCCTACAGTGTGTAGGGCAGGCTACGTGTCGAAGGGTTTTACTAACTAATCTAGAGGCCGTCTTTGGCGATGTCACTAATGTTGTGTGAGGGACATTTTGAAATAGAACCAAGGCAGCAGCTATCCAGAGTTTTTAGTAACAGCAGCCTTTTCATTGGTCACTCTGTTAGCATGTGACTTGTGTTGTGGGTCCTAAAGGAAGACATTTTGAAATAGAACCAAGGCAGCAGCTATCCAGAGTTTTAGTAACAGCAGCCTTTTCATTGGTCACTCTGTTACCATGTGACTTTGTCGTTAAGGATGGCTGGGCGGGGGGGGGGGGGGGGTTAAGCCAATGTGTGTGTGTGTCTCCTAAGTAACGTTACAGAGGTCTCTGGCTCAATGTTACTCAGGTAAAGCAGAGACTGAGACTCTCATTGTTCTCAACACCCAGTGGAGAGAGAGAGAGCTGGGGGGGTCAAGGTCTCTATTCCACTGTGTTTGTGCTACGACTGTATTTATTTTGTAGCGAATAGCAGAGCAGGGAAGTGAACCCGGGGTCGCTGGCGGGAAAGGAATTAACCCTACGCACCAATGAGGTTACGCACCAATGGGTTACAGACCAATGGGGTTACGCACAATGGGGTTACAGACCAATGGGGTTACAGACCAATGGGGTTACGCACCAATGGGGTTACAGACCAATGGGGTTACAGACCAATGGGTTACAGACCAATGGGGTTACGCACCAATGGGGTTACTGACCAATGGGTTTACAGACCAATGGGGTTACAGACCAATGGGGTTACAGACCAATGGGGTTACAGACCAATGGGGTTACTGACCAATGGGTTTACAGACCAATGGGGTTACGCACCAATGGGGTTACAGACCAATGGGGTTACAGACCAATGGGGTTACTGACCAATGGGGTTACAGACCAATGGGTTTACAGACCAATGGGGTTACACACCAATGGGGTTACAGACCAATGGGGTTACAGACCAATGGGGTTACAGACCAATGGGGTTATGCACCAATGGGGTTACAGACCAATGGGGTTACTGACCAATGGGTTTTACAGACCAATGGGGTTACGCACCAATGGGGTTACTGACCAATGGGGTTACAGACCAATGGGGTTACTGACCAATGGGTTTACAGACCAATGGGGTTACGCCACCAATGGGGTTACAGACCAATGGGGTTACAGACCATGGGGTTACTGACCAATGGGGTTACAGACCAATGGGTTTACAGACCAATGGGTTTACAGACCAATGTGGTTACGCACCAATGGGGTTACAGACCAATGGGGTTACAGACCAATGGGGTTTACTGACCAATGGGTTTACGCACCAATGGGGTTACGCACCAATGGGGTTACAGACCAATGGGGTTACAGACCAATGGGGTTACAGGCCAATGGGGTTACTGACCAATGGGGTTACAGACCAATGGGGTTACAGACCAATGGGGTTACTGACCAATGGGGTTACAGACCAATGGGTTTACAGACCAATGGGTTTACAGACCAATGTGGTTACGCACCAATGGGGTTACAGACCAATGGGGTTACAGACCAATGGGGTTACTGACCAATGGGTTTACGCACCAATGGGGTTACGCACCAATGGGGTTACAGACCAATGGGGTTACTGACCAATGGGTTTACAGACCAATGGGGTTACGCACCAATGGGGTTAAACTGCAACGTGGCTCATGTAGCAAGGATCGCTACAATATATATGTATTCTGCTATAGGTAGCTAGGTCTGTTTCATAAGTCTACAGGGGCGGCAGGGTAGCCTAGTGGTTAGGCGTTGGACTAGTAACCGGAAGGTTGCATGTTCAAACCCCCGAGTTGACAAGGTTCTGCCCTTGAAAAGGCAGTTAACCCACTGTTCCTAGACCAGTTAACCCACTGTTCCTAGACCAGTTAACCCACTGTTCCTAGGCCAGTTAACCCACTGTTCCTAGACCAGTTAACCCACTGTTCCTAGACCAGTTAACCCACTGTTCCTAGACCAGTTAACCCACTGTTCCTAGACCAGTTAACCCACTGTTCCTAGACCATTTAACCCACTGTTCCTAGACCAGTTAACCCACTGTTCCTCTCTATCTGTCCTCTCTATCTGTCCTCTCTCCCTGTCCTCTCTATCTGTCCTCTCTATCTGTCCTCTCTATCTGTCCTCTTTATCTGTCCCCTCTATCTGTCCCCTCTATCTGTCCTCTCTATCTGTCCTCTCTATCTGTCCTCTCTATCTGTCACTGTTGACGTTGAGACTGGTGTTTTGTGGGTACTATTTAATGAAGCTGCCAGTTGATGACTTGTGAGGCGTCTGTTTCTCAAACTAGACACTCTAATGTACTTGTCCTCTTACTCAGTTGTGCACCGGGGCCTCCCACTCCTCTTTCTATTCTGGTTAGGGCCAGTTTGCGCTGTTCTGTGAAGGGAGTAGTACACAGCGTTGTACGAGATCTTCAGTTTCTTGGCAATTTCTCACATGGAATAGCCTTCAATTCTCAGAACAGGAATAGACTGACGAGTTTCAGAAGAAAGTTATTTGTTTCTGGCCATTTTGAGCCTGTAATCGAACCCACAAATGCTGATGCTCCAGATACTCAACCAGTCTAAAGAAGGCCAGTTTTATTGCTTCTTTAAATCAAAACATTAGTTTTCAGCTGTGCGAAGATAATTGCAAAGGGGTTTTCTAATGATCATTTAAGACTTTTAAAATGATAAACTTGGATTAGCTAACACAACATGCCATTGGAACACAGGAGTGATGGTTGCTGATAATGGGCCTCTGTACACCTATGTAGATATTCCATTTTAAAAAATCAGCCGTTTCCAGCTACAATAGTCATTTATTAGCAGTAACTGCATGAAGTTACTATGAA
>NW_022262197.1:0-9108 GCF_002021735.2 Oncorhynchus kisutch | reverse complement strand
ATATAATAGAGACAGTAGATCTACTGGTCCTGTCATATATCATAGAGACATAGATCTAGCTGGTCTCTGTCATACTATACTGAGGACAGAGCATCTAGCTGGTTCTGTCCTATTTATATATAGAGACAAGATCTAGCTGGTTCTGTCATAATATAATAGAGACAGTAGATCTAGTGGTCTGTCATAATATAAAGAGACAGTAGATCTAGCTGGTCTGTCATAATATAATAGAGACGTATATTAGCTGGTTGTCATAATATAATAGAGACAGTAAGATCTAGCTGGTCTGTCATAATATCATAGAGACAGTAGATCTAGCTGGTCGTCATATTACAATAGAGGACAGTAGATCTAGCTGGTCTGTCATAATATAATAGAGACAGTAGATCTAGCTGGTCTGTCATATTATAATAGAGACAGTAGATCTAGTTGTCTGTCATAATATAATAGAGACAGTTAGAATCTAGCTGGTCTGTCATAATATAATAGAGACAGTAGATCTAGTGGTCTGTAATATATAATAGAGACAGTAGATCTAGCTGGTCTGTCATAATTATAATAGAGGCAGTAGATCTAGCTGGTCTGTCCATAATTAATAGAAGACAGTAGATCTAGCCTGGTCTGTCATATTTATAAGTAAGAGACAGTAGATATCTAGCTGGTCTGTCATAGTATAAAGAGGACAGTAGATATAGCTGGTCGTCATATTATAATAGACAGTAGATCTAGCTGGTCTGTCATAATATAATAGAGACTGTAGATCTAGCTGGTCTGTCATATTATAATAGAGACAGTAGATCTAGCTGGTCTGTCATAATATAATAGAGACAGTAGATCTAGCTGGTCTGTCATATTATAATAGAGACAGTAGATCTAGCTGGTCTGTCATAATATTATAGAGACAGTAGATCTAGCTGGTCTGTCAAGTTATAATAGAGACAGTAGATCTAGCTGGTCTGTCATAATATTATAGAGACTTTACATCTAGCTGGTCTGTCATATTATCATAGAGACAGTAGATCTAGCTGGTCTGTCATAATATAATAGAGACTTTAGATCTAGCTGGTCTGTCATATTATTATAGAGACAGTAGATCTAGCTGGTCTGTCATAATATAATAGAGACAGTAGATCTAGCTGGTCTGACATAATATAATAGAGACAGTAGATCTAGCTGGTCTGTCAAGTTATAATAGAGACAGTAGATCTAGCTGTTCTGTCATATTATAATAGAGACAGTAGATCTAGCTGGTCTGTCATAATATAATAGAGACAGTAGATCTAGCTGGTCTGTCATAATATTATACAGACTTTAGATCTAGCTGGTCTGTCATATTATTATAGAGACAGTAGATCTAGCTGGTCTGTCATAATATAATAGAGACAGTAGATCTAGCTGGTCTGACATAATATAATAGAGACAGTAGATCTAGCTGGTCTGTCAAGTTATAATAGAGACAGTAGATCTAGCTGGTCTGTCATAATATTATTAGGACTTTACATCTAGCTGGTCTGTTCTATTATTATAGAGACAGTAGATCTAGCTGGTCTGTCATAATATAATAGAGACAGTAGATCTAGCTGGTCTGTCATATTATTATAGAGACAGTAGATCTAGCTGGTCTGTCATAATATAATAGAGACAGTAGATCTAGCTGGTCTGTCATAATATAATAGAGACAGTAGATCTAGCTGGTCTGTCATATTATAATAGAGACAGTAGATCTAGCTGGTCTGTCATAATATAATAGAGACAGTAGATCTAGCTGGTCTGTTCATAATTATAGAGACAGTAGATCTAGCTGGTCTGTCATAATATAATAGAGACAGTAGATCTAGCTGGTCTGTCATAATATATAGAGACAGTAGATCTAGCTGGTCTGTCATAATATAATAGAGACAGTAGATCTAGCTGGTCTGTCATAATATAATAGAGACAGTAGATCTAGCTGGTCTGTCATATTATAATAGAGACAGTAGATCTAGCTGGTCTGTCATAATATAATAGAGACAGTAGATCTAGCTGGTCTGACATAATATAATAGAGACAGTAGACTAGCTGGTCTGTCATAATATTATAGACAGTAGATCTAGCTGGTCTGTCATAATATAATAGAGACAGTAGATCTAGCTGGTCTGTCAAGTTATAATAGAGACAGTAGATCTAGCTGGTCTGTCATAATATTATAGAGACAGTAGATCTAGCTGGTCTGTCAAGTTATATAGAGACAGTAGATCTAGCTGGTCTGTCATATTATAATAGAGACAGTAGATCTAGCTGGTCTGTCATAATATTATAGAGACAGTTAGATCTAGCTGGTCTGTCATATTATAATAGAGACAGTAGATCTAGCTGGTCTGTCATAATATAATAGAGGCATTAGATCTAGCTGGTCTGTCATATTATAATAGAGACAGTAGATCTAGCTGGTCTGTCATATATAATAGAGACAGTAGATCTAGCTGGTCTGTCATATTATAATAGAGACAGTAGATCTAGCTGGTCTGTCATAATATAATAGAGACAGTAGATCTAGCTGTCTGTCATATTATAATAGAGACAGTAGATCTAGCTGGTCTGTCATAATATTATAGAGACAGTAGATCTCGCTGGTCTGTCATAATATAACAAGAAAGGTAGATCTAGCTGGTCTGTCCTATTATAATAGAGACAGTAGATCTAGCTGGTCTGTCATAATATTATAGAGACAGTAGATCTAGCTGGTCTGTCATAATATAATAGAGACAGGAGATCTAGCTGGTCTGTCATATTATAATAGAGACAGTAGCTAGCTGGTCTGTCATAATATTATAGAGACAGTAGATCTAGCTGGTCTGTCATAATATTATACAGACTTTAGATCTAGCTGGTCTGTCATATTATTATAGAGACAGTAGATCTAGCTGGTCTGTCATATTATAATAGAGACAGTAGATCTAGCTGGTCTGTCATAATATTATAGAGACAGTAGATCTAGCTGGTCTGACATAATATAATAGAGACAGTAGATCTAGCTGGTCTGTCCTATTATAATAGAGACAGTAGATCTAGCTGGTCTGTCATAATATTATAGAGACAGTAGATCTAGCTGGTCTGTCATAATATATATAGGAGATCAGTAGATCTAGCTGGTCTGTCATAATATTATAGAGACAGTAGATCTAGCTGGTCTGTCAAGTTATAATAGAGACAGTAGATCTAGCTGGTCTGTCATAATATTATAGAGACAGTAGATCTAGCTGGTCTGTCAAGTTATAATAGAGACAGTAGATCTAGCTGGTCTGTCATTATATAATAGAGACTCTTACATCTAGCTGGTCTGTCATAATTATCATAGAGGACAGTAGATCTAGCTGGTCTGTCATAATATAATAGAGACAGTAGATCTAGCTGGGTCTGTCATAATATCATAGCGCAGTGTCATCTAGCTGATCTGTTGTCATAATATAATAGAGACAGTAGATCTAGCTGGTCTGTCATAATATAATAGAGACAGTAGATCTAGCTGGTCTGTCATAATATAATAGAGACAGTAGATCTAGCTGTCTGTCATAATATAATAGAGACTAGAATATAGGCTGGTTTGGTCATAATATAATAGAGACAGTAGATCTAGCTGGTCTGTCATAATATATATAGAGGGACAGGAGAACTAGCTTGTCTGTTCATAAAAATAGAGACAGTAGATCGAGACTTATCTGTCATAATTACAATGGACAGTAGAATCTAAGCTGGTCGTTCTCCATAATATAATTAGAGGTACAGTAGATTTCTACCTGGTCTGTCAAAATTATACATAGAGACAGTAGATCTAGTGGGTTGTCTTAATATAATAGAGACAGTCGATCAGCTGGTCTGTAATAGTACAAGTAGAGGACCAGTAGATCTAGCTGGTGTCATAATAATATAGATGACAGTAGATCTAGCCTGTACTGTCATAATAGAATAGAGACAGTAGATCTAGCTGGTCTGTCATAATATAATAGAGACAGTAGATCTAAGCTGGTCTGTCATAATATAATAGAGACAGTAGATCTAGCTGGTCTGTCATAAATAATAGAGACAGTAGATCTAGCTGGTCTGTCATAATATTATAGAGACAGTGATATGTATGGTCTGTCATAATATAATAGAGACAGTAGATCTAGCTGGTCTGTCATAATATAAAAATAGAGACAGTATATCTAGCTGGTCTGTCATAATATAATAGAGGGACAGTAGATCTAGCTTGGTCTGTCAGATTATAAGTGAAGCAGTAGATCTAGCTGTCTGTCATATATAATCGAGACAGGAGATCTAGCCTTCGTCTGTCATAATATATATTAGAGACAGTAGATCTAGCGGCTGGTCTTTTCTGTCTGTCCATAATATAATAGAGACAGTAGATCTAGCTGGTCTGCTATATTATAGAGAGACAGTAGATCTAGCTGGTCTGTCATAATATAATAGAGACAGTAGATCTAGCTGGTCTGTCATATTATAATAGAGACAGTAGAGTATAGCTGTCTGTCATAATATATAGAGACAGTAGATCAGCCTGGTCTGTCATATATAATAGAGACAGTAGATCTAGCTGGTCTGTCATAATATAACAGAGACAGTAGATCTAGCTGGTTCTGTCAGCAATATAATTCGAGACAGTAGATCTAGCTGGTCTGTCATATATAATAGAGACAGTAGATCTAGCTGGTCTGTCATAATATAATAGACGACAGTTATATCACGCTGGTGTCCTGTCATCAATAGCCTAGTAGACAGTTTGAGATCTCGGTGGTCTGTCAATCAGTATGATAGAGAGCCAGTAGATTCCGATGCAGGTCTGGTCAATTATATAATAGAGGACAGTAGATCTAGCTGGTCTGTCATAATATAATAGAGACAGTAGATCTAGCTGGTCTGTCAATTTAATAGAGACAGTAGATCTAGCTGGTCTGTCATAATTATAATAGAGACAGTAGATCTAGCTGGTCTGTCACCATTATCATAGAGACCCGTGATATCTAGCTGGTCTGTCATCAGTATAATAGAGACCGTAGACTCTAGGCTTTGCTCTTCATAATAATTAGCGGCCCGTAGATCTCGCTTCTCTGTCATAATATCAATAGATACAGTAGCTCTACTGGTCTGTCATATATAATAGAGACAGTAGATCTAGCTGGTCTGTCATAATATAATAGAGACAGTAGATTAGCTGGTCTGTCATAATATAATAGAGACAGTAGATCTAGCTGGTCTGTGTCCTATTATTTTCCAGACGACGTGACTAGATGGCTCTGCATTTAATAGACAGTATATATAGCTGGTCTGTCAATAATATAATAGAGACAGTAGATCTAGCTGGTCTGTCATAATATAATAGAGACAGTAGATCTAGCTGGTCTGTCATAATATAGAATAGAGACAGTAGATCTAGCTGGTCTGTCATAATAGAGACAGTAGATCTAGCTGGTCTGTCATAATATAAAGAGACAGTAGATCTAGCTGGTCTGTCATAATATAATAGAGACAGTAGATCTAGCTGGTCTGTCATAATAGAGACAGTAGATCTAGCTGGTCTGTCATATTATAATAGAGACAGTAGATCTAGCTGGTCTGTCATAAGATAATAGAGACAGTAGATCTAGCTGGTCTGTCATAATATAAAGAGACAGTAGATCTAGCTGGTCTGTCATAATATAATAGAGACAGTAGATCTAGCTGGTCTGTCATAATATAATAGAGACAGTAGATCTAGCTGGTCTGTCATATTATAATAGAGACAGTAGATCTAGCTGGTCTGTCATATAATAGAGACAGTAGATCTAGCTGGTCTGTCATAATATAATAGAGACAGTAGATCTAGCTGGTCTGTCATAATATAATAGAGACAGTAGATCTAGCTGGTCTGTCATAATATAATAGAGACAGTATATCTAGCTGGTCTGTCATAATATAATAGAGACAGTAGATCTAGCTGGTCTGTCATAATATAATAGAGACAGTAGATCTAGCTGGTCTGTCATAATATAATAGAGAAGTAGATCTAGCTGGTCTGTCATAATATAATAGAGACAGTAGATCTAGCTGGTCTGTCATAATATAATAGAGACAGTAGATCTAGCTGGTCTGTCATAATATAATAGAGACAGTAGATCTAGCTGGTCTGTCATAATATAATAGAGACAGTAGATCTAGCTGGTCTGTCATAATATAATAGAGACAGTAGATCTAGCTGGTCTGTCATAATATAATAGAGACAGTAGATCTAGCTGGTCTGTCATAATATAATAGAGACAGTAGATTAGCTGGTCTGTCATAATAAATAGAGACATTAGATCTAGCTGGTCTGTCATAATATAATAGAGACAGTAGATCTAGCTGGTCTGTCATAATATAATAGAGACAGTAGATCTAGCTGGTCTGTCATAGTATAATAGAGACAGTAGATCTAGCTGGTCTGTCATAATATAATAGAGACAGTAGATCTAGCTGGTCTGTCATAATATAATAGAGACAGTAGATCTAGCTGGTCTGTCATAATATAATAGAGACAGTAGATCTAGCTGGTCTGTCATAATATAATAGAGACAGTAGATCTAGCTGGTCTGTCATAATATAATAGAGACAGTAGATCTAGCTGGTCTGTCATAATATAATAGAGACAGTAGATCTAGCTGGTCTGTCATAATATAATAGAGACAGTAGATCTAGCTGGTCTGTCATAATATAATAGAGACAGTAGATCTAGCTGGTCTGTCATAATATAATAGAGACAGTAGATCTAGCTGGTCTGTCATAATATAATAGAGACAGTAGATCTAGCTGGTCTGTCATAATATAATAGAGACAGTAGATCTAGCTGGTCTGTCATAATATAATAGAGACAGTAGATCTAGCTGGTCTGTCATAATATAATAGAGACAGTAGATCTAGCTGGTCTGTCATAATATAATAGAGACAGTAGATCTAGCTGGTCTGTCATAATATAATAGAGACAGTAGATCTAGCTGGTCTGTCATAATATAATAGAGACAGTAGATCTAGCTGGTCTGTCATAATATAATAGAGACAGTAGATCTAGCTGGTCTGTCATAATATAATAGAGACAGTAGATCTAGCTGGTCTGTCATAATATAATAGAGACAGTAGATCTAGCTGGTCTGTCATAATATAATAGAGACAGTAGATCTAGCTGGTCTGTCATAATATAATAGAGACAGTAGATCTAGCTGGTCTGTCATAATATAATAGAGACAGTAGATCTAGCTGGTCTGTCATAATATAATAGAGACAGTAGATCTAGCTGGTCTGTCATAATATAATAGAGACAGTAGATCTAGCTGGTCTGTCATAATATAATAGAGACAGTAGATCTAGCTGGTCTGTCATATATAATAGAGACAGTAGATCTAGCTGGTCTGTCATAATATAATAGAGACAGTAGATCTAGCTGGTCTGTCATAATATAATAGAGACAGTAGATCTAGCTGGTCTGTCATAATATAATAGAGACAGTAGATCTAGCTGGTCTGTCATAATATAATAGAGACAGTAGATCTAGCTGGTCTGTCATAATATAATAGAGACAGTAGATCTAGCTGGTCTGTCATAATATAATAGAGACAGTAGATCTAGCTGGTCTGTCATAATATAATAGAGACAGTAGATCTAGCTGGTCTGTCATAATATAATAGAGACAGTAGATCTAGCTGGTCTGTCATAATATAATAGAGACAGTAGATCTAGCTGGTCTGTCATAATATAATAGAGACAGTAGATCTAGCTGGTCTGTCATAATATAATAGAGACAGTAGATCTAGCTGGTCTGTCATAATATAATAGAGACAGTAGATCTAGCTGGTCTGTCATAATATAATAGAGACAGTAGATCTAGCTGGTCTGTCATAATATAATAGAGACAGTAGATCTAGCTGGTCTGTCATAATATAATAGAGACAGTAGATCTAGCTGGTCTGTCATAATATAATAGAGACAGTAGATCTAGCTGGTCTGTCATAATATAATAGAGACAGTAGATCTAGCTGGTCTGTCATAATATAATAGAGACAGTAGATCTAGCTGGTCTGTCATAATATAATAGAGACAGTAGATCTAGCTGGTCTGTCATAATATAATAGAGACAGTAGATCTAGCTGGTCTGTCATAATATAAT
Source organism: Oncorhynchus kisutch (assembly GCF_002021735.2). Classification (NCBI taxonomy): domain Eukaryota; kingdom Metazoa; phylum Chordata; class Actinopteri; order Salmoniformes; family Salmonidae; genus Oncorhynchus; species Oncorhynchus kisutch. Next base: position 956 of record NW_022262197.1, on the reverse strand, counting down.
AGAGACAGTAGATCTAGCTGGTCTGTCATAATATAATAGAGACAGTAGATCTAGCTGGTCTGTCATAATATAATAGAGACAGTAATCTAGCTGGTCTGTCATAATATAATAGAGACAGTAGATCTAGCTGGTCTGTCATAATATAATAGAGACAGTAGATCTAGCTGGTCTGTCATAATATAATAGAGACAGTAGATCTAGCTGGTCTGTCATAATATAATAGAGACAGTAGATCTAGCTGGTCTGTCATAATAATAGAGACAGTAGATCTAGCTGGTCTGTCATAATATAATAGAGACAGTAGATCTAGCTGGTCTGTCATAATATAATAGAGACAGTAGATCTAGCTGGTCTGTCATAATATAATAGAGACAGTAGATCTAGCTGGTCTGTCATAATATAATAGAGACAGTAGATCTAGCTGGTCTGTCATAATATAATAGAGACAGTAGATCTAGCTGGTCTGTCATAATATAATAGAGACAGTAGATCTAGCTGGTCTGTCATAATATAATAGAGACAGTAGATCTAGCTGGTCTGTCATAATATAATAGAGACAGTAGATCTAGCTGGTCTGTCATAATATAGAGACAGTAGATCTAGCTGGTCTGTCATAATATAATAGAGACAGTAGATCTAGCTGGTCTGTCATAATATAATAGAGACAGTAGATCTAGCTGGTCTGTCATAATATAATAGAGACAGTAGATCTAGCTGGTCTGTCATAATATAATAGAGACAGTAGATCTAGCTGGTCTGTCATAATATCTGTCTCTTATACACATCTATATAATAGAGACAGTAGATCTAGCTGGTCTGTCATAATATAATAGAGACAGTAGATCTAGCTGGTCTGTCATAATATAATAGAGACAGTAGATCTAGCTGGTCTGTCATAATATATGAGAGACAGTAGATCTAGCTGGTCTGTCATAATATAATAGAGACAGTAGATC
>NW_022262196.1:0-9424 GCF_002021735.2 Oncorhynchus kisutch | reverse complement strand
CCAGATTCACGTTTTCAATCACAGGTGCACGGTTTCAATCACCAGGTGCACGGTCTATTTCCTCCTCCAGCCTTGTCAAAACAGTCCATAAAGCACCAGGACGGCCCTGAGTGAAAGAGGGCCGTAGTAGGGTGCTCCTATAGCGGGCAATTAAAATCAGAATGACCGTTAAATGCATTATGACCATATTGTGTTTTTGGGTTACCAGATGCACGGTTTCAATCACCAGGTGCACGGCTCTATTTCCTCCTCCAGCCTTGTCAAACAGTCCATAAAGCACCCAGGACGGCCCTGAGTGAAAGAGGGCCGTAGTAGGGTGCTCCTATAGCGGGCATTAAAATCAGAATGACCGTTAAATGCATTTATGACCATATTTGTGTTTTTGGGTTACCAGATGCACGGTTTCAATCACCAGGTGCACGGCTCTATTTCCTCCTCCAGCACTTGTCAAACAGTCCATAAAGCACCCAGGACGGCCCTGAGTGAAAGAGGGCCGTAGTAGGGTGCTCCTATAGCGGGCATTAAAATCAGAATGACCGTTAAATGCATTTATGACCCATTTGTGTTTTTGGGTTACCGCTTGTATAGCAATCAGTATCCATCGTGAAATTTCAAAGTGTCCATAATGCACTCAGGTCGCCCCCGACAGAGAGAGGGCCGTAGTAGGGTGTTTCCATAGCGGGCATTAATATCAGAATGACCCTTAAATGCATTTAGGACCATATTTGAATTTTTGGGTTACCAGATGCACGTTTTCAATCACCAGGTGCACGGTTTCAATCACCAGGTGCACGGCTCTATTTCCTCCTCCAGCACTTGTCAAACAGTCCATAAAGCACCCAGGACGGCCCTGAGTGAAAGAGGGCCGTAGTAGGGTGCTCCTATAGCGGGCATTAAAATCAGAATGACCGTTAAATGCATTTATGACCATATTTGTGTTTTTGGGTTACCAGATGCACGGTTTCAATCACCAGGTGCACGGCTCTATTTCCTCCTCCAGCACTTGTCAAACAGTCCATAAAGCACCCAGGACGGCCCTGAGTGAAAGAGGGCCGTAGTAGGGTGCTCCTATAGCGGGCATTAAAATCAGAATGACCGTTAAATGCATTTATGACCATATTTGTGTTTTTGGGTTACCGCTTGTATAGCAATCAGTATCCATCGTGAAATTTCAAAGTGTCCATAATGCACTCAGGTCGCCCCCGACAGAGAGAGGGCCGTAGTAGGGTGTTTCCATAGCGGGCATTAATATCAGAATGACCCTTAAATGCATTTAGGACCATATTTGAATTTTTGGGTTACCAGATGCACGTTTTCAATCACCAGGTGCACGGTTTCAATCACCAGGTGCACGGCTCTATTTCCTCCTCCAGCACTTGTCAAACAGTCCATAAAGCACCCAGGACGGCCCTGAGTGAAAGAGGGCCGTAGTAGGGTGCTCCTATAGCGGGCATTAAAATCAGAATGACCGTTAAATGCATTTATGACCATATTTGTGTTTTTGGGTTACCAGATGCACGGTTTCAATCACCAGGTGCACGGCTCTATTTCCTCCTCCAGCACTTGTCAAACAGTCCATAAAGCACCCAGGACGGCCCTGAGTGAAAGAGGGCCGTAGTAGGGTGCTCCTATAGCGGGCATTAAAATCAGAATGACCGTTAAATGCATTTATGACCATATTTGTGTTTTGGGTTACCAGATGCACGGTTTCAATCACCAGGTGCACGGCTCTATTTCCTCCTCCAGCACTTGTCAAACAGTCCATAAAGCACCCAGGACGGCCCTGAGTGAAAGAGGGCCGTAGTAGGGTGCTCCTATAGCGGGCATTAAAATCAGAATGACCGTTAAATGCATTTATGACCATATTTGTGTTTTTGGGTTACCGCTTGTATAGCAATCAGTATCCATCGTGAAATTTCAAAGTGTCCATAATGCACTCAGGTCGCCCCCGACAGAGAGAGGGCCGTAGTAGGGTGTTTCCATAGCGGGCATTAATATCAGAATGACCCTTAAATGCATTTAGGACCATATTTGAATTTTGGGTTACCAGATGCACGTTTTCAATCACCAGGTGCACGGTTTCAATCACCAGGTGCACGGCTCTATTTCCTCCTCCAGCACTTGTCAAACAGTCCATAAAGCACCCAGGACGGCCCTGAGTGAAAGAGGGCCGTAGTAGGGTGCTCCTATAGCGGGCATTAAAATCAGAATGACCGTTAAATGCATTTATGACCATATTTGTGTTTTTGGGTTACCAGATGCACGGTTTCAATCACCAGGTGCACGGCTCTATTTCCTCCTCCAGCACTTGTCAAACAGTCCATAAAGCACCCAGGACGGCCCTGAGTGAAAGAGGGCCGTAGTAGGGTGCTCCTATAGCGGGCATTAAAATCAGAATGACCGTTAAATGCATTTATGACCATATTTGTGTTTTGGGTTACCGCTTGTATAGCAATCAGTATCCATCGTGAAATTTCAAAGTGTCCATAATGCACTCAGGTCGCCCCCGACAGAGAGAGGGCCGTAGTAGGGTGTTTCCATAGCGGGCATTAATATCAGAATGACCCTTAAATGCATTTAGGACCATATTTGAATTTTTGGGTTACCAGATGCACGTTTTCAATCACCAGGTGCACGGTTTCAATCACCAGGTGCACGGCTCTATTTCCTCCTCCAGCACTTGTCAAACAGTCCATAAAGCACCCAGGACGGCCCTGAGTGAAAGAGGGCCGTAGTAGGGTGCTCCTATAGCGGGCATTAAAATCAGAATGACCGTTAAATGCATTTATGACCATATTTGTGTTTTTGGGTTACCAGATGCACGGTTTCAATCACCAGGTGCACGGCTCTATTTCCTCCTCCAGCACTTGTCAAACAGTCCATAAAGCACCCAGGACGGCCCTGAGTGAAAGAGGGCCGTAGTAGGGTGCTCCTATAGCGGGCATTAAAATCAGAATGACCGTTAAATGCATTTATGACCATATTTGTGTTTTTGGGTTACCGCTTGTATAGCAATCAGTATCCATCGTGAAATTTCAAAGTGTCCATAATGCACTCAGGTCGCCCCCGACAGAGAGAGGGCCGTAGTAGGGTGTTTCCATAGCGGGCATTAATATCAGAATGACCCTTAAATGCATTTAGGACCATATTTGAATTTTTGGGTTACCAGATGCACGTTTTCAATCACCAGGTGCACGGTTTCAATCACCAGGTGCACGGCTCTATTTCCTCCTCCAGCACTTGTCAAACAGTCCATAAAGCACCCAGGACGGCCCTGAGTGAAAGAGGGCCGTAGTAGGGTGCTCCTATAGCGGGCATTAAAATCAGAATGACCGTTAAATGCATTTATGACCATATTTGTGTTTTTGGGTTACCAGATGCACGGTTTCAATCACCAGGTGCACGGCTCTATTTCCTCCTCCAGCACTTGTCAAACAGTCCATAAAGCACCCAGGACGGCCCTGAGTGAAAGAGGGCCGTAGTAGGGTGCTCCTATAGCGGGCATTAAAATCAGAATGACCGTTAAATGCATTTATGACCATATTTGTGTTTTTGGGTTACCGCTTGTATAGCAATCAGTATCCATCGTGAAATTTCAAAGTGTCCATAATGCACTCAGGTCGCCCCCGACAGAGAGAGGGCCGTAGTAGGGTGTTTCCATAGCGGGCATTAATATCAGAATGACCCTTAAATGCATTTAGGACCATATTTGAATTTTTGGGTTACCAGATGCACGTTTTCAATCACCAGGTGCACGGTTTCAATCACCAGGTGCACGGCTCTATTTCCTCCTCCAGCACTTGTCAAACAGTCCATAAAGCACCCAGGACGGCCCTGAGTGAAAGAGGGCCGTAGTAGGGTGCTCCTATAGCGGGCATTAAAATCAGAATGACCGTTAAATGCATTTATGACCATATTTGTGTTTTTGGGTTACCAGATGCACGGTTTCAATCACCAGGTGCACGGCTCTATTTCCTCCTCCAGCACTTGTCAAACAGTCCATAAAGCACCCAGGACGGCCCTGAGTGAAAGAGGGCCGTAGTAGGGTGCTCCTATAGCGGGCATTAAAATCAGAATGACCGTTAAATGCATTTATGACCATATTTGTGTTTTTGGGTTACCGCTTGTATAGCAATCAGTATCCATCGTGAAATTTCAAAGTGTCCATAATGCACTCAGGTCGCCCCCGACAGAGAGAGGGCCGTAGTAGGGTGTTTCCATAGCGGGCATTAATATCAGAATGACCCTTAAATGCATTTAGGACCATATTTGAATTTTTGGGTTACCAGATGCACGTTTTCAATCACCAGGTGCACGGTTTCAATCACCAGGTGCACGGCTCTATTTCCTCCTCCAGCACTTGTCAAACAGTCCATAAAGCACCCAGGACGGCCCTGAGTGAAAGAGGGCCGTAGTAGGGTGCTCCTATAGCGGGCATTAAAATCAGAATGACCGTTAAATGCATTTATGACCATATTTGTGTTTTTGGGTTACCAGATGCACGGTTTCAATCACCAGGTGCACGGCTCTATTTCCTCCTCCAGCACTTGTCAAACAGTCCATAAAGCACCCAGGACGGCCCTGAGTGAAAGAGGGCCGTAGTAGGGTGCTCCTATAGCGGGCATTAAAATCAGAATGACCGTTAAATGCATTTATGACCATATTTGTGTTTTTGGGTTACCGCTTGTATAGCAATCAGTATCCATCGTGAAATTTCAAAGTGTCCATAATGCACTCAGGTCGCCCCCGACAGAGAGAGGGCCGTAGTAGGGTGTTTCCATAGCGGGCATTAATATCAGAATGACCCTTAAATGCATTTAGGACCATATTTGAATTTTTGGGTTACCAGATGCACGTTTTCAATCACCAGGTGCACGGTTTCAATCACCAGGTGCACGGCTCTATTTCCTCCTCCAGCACTTGTCAAACAGTCCATAAAGCACCCAGGACGGCCCTGAGTGAAAGAGGGCCGTAGTAGGGTGCTCCTATAGCGGGCATTAAAATCAGAATGACCGTTAAATGCATTTATGACCATATTTGTGTTTTTGGGTTACCAGATGCACGGTTTCAATCACCAGGTGCACGGCTCTATTTCCTCCTCCAGCACTTGTCAAACAGTCCATAAAGCACCCAGGACGGCCCTGAGTGAAAGAGGGCCGTAGTAGGGTGCTCCTATAGCGGGCATTAAAATCAGAATGACCGTTAAATGCATTTATGACCATATTTGTGTTTTTGGGTTACCGCTTGTATAGCAATCAGTATCCATCGTGAAATTTCAAAGTGTCCATAATGCACTCAGGTCGCCCCCGACAGAGAGAGGGCCGTAGTAGGGTGTTTCCATAGCGGGCATTAATATCAGAATGACCCTTAAATGCATTTAGGACCATATTTGAATTTTTGGGTTACCAGATGCACGTTTTCAATCACCAGGTGCACGGTTTCAATCACCAGGTGCACGGCTCTATTTCCTCCTCCAGCACTTGTCAAACAGTCCATAAAGCACCCAGGACGGCCCTGAGTGAAAGAGGGCCGTAGTAGGGTGCTCCTATAGCGGGCATTAAAATCAGAATGACCGTTAAATGCATTTATGACCATATTTGTGTTTTTGGGTTACCAGATGCACGGTTTCAATCACCAGGTGCACGGCTCTATTTCCTCCTCCAGCACTTGTCAAACAGTCCATAAAGCACCCAGGACGGCCCTGAGTGAAAGAGGGCCGTAGTAGGGTGCTCCTATAGCGGGCATTAAAATCAGAATGACCGTTAAATGCATTTATGACCATATTTGTGTTTTTGGGTTACCGCTTGTATAGCAATCAGTATCCATCGTGAAATTTCAAAGTGTCCATAATGCACTCAGGTCGCCCCCGACAGAGAGAGGGCCGTAGTAGGGTGTTTCCATAGCGGGCATTAATATCAGAATGACCCTTAAATGCATTTAGGACCATATTTGAATTTTTGGGTTACCAGATGCACGTTTTCAATCACCAGGTGCACGGTTTCAATCACCAGGTGCACGGCTCTATTTCCTCCTCCAGCACTTGTCAAACAGTCCATAAAGCACCCAGGACGGCCCTGAGTGAAAGAGGGCCGTAGTAGGGTGCTCCTATAGCGGGCATTAAAATCAGAATGACCGTTAAATGCATTTATGACCATATTTGTGTTTTTGGGTTACCAGATGCACGGTTTCAATCACCAGGTGCACGGCTCTATTTCCTCCTCCAGCACTTGTCAAACAGTCCATAAAGCACCCAGGACGGCCCTGAGTGAAAGAGGGCCGTAGTAGGGTGCTCCTATAGCGGGCATTAAAATCAGAATGACCGTTAAATGCATTTATGACCATATTTGTGTTTTTGGGTTACCGCTTGTATAGCAATCAGTATCCATCGTGAAATTTCAAAGTGTCCATAATGCACTCAGGTCGCCCCCGACAGAGAGAGGGCCGTAGTAGGGTGTTTCCATAGCGGGCATTAATATCAGAATGACCCTTAAATGCATTTAGGACCATATTTGAATTTTTGGGTTACCAGATGCACGTTTTCAATCACCAGGTGCACGGTTTCAATCACCAGGTGCACGGCTCTATTTCCTCCTCCAGCACTTGTCAAACAGTCCATAAAGCACCCAGGACGGCCCTGAGTGAAAGAGGGCCGTAGTAGGGTGCTCCTATAGCGGGCATTAAAATCAGAATGACCGTTAAATGCATTTATGACCATATTTGTGTTTTTGGGTTACCAGATGCACGGTTTCAATCACCAGGTGCACGGCTCTATTTCCTCCTCCAGCACTTGTCAAACAGTCCATAAAGCACCCAGGACGGCCCTGAGTGAAAGAGGGCCGTAGTAGGGTGCTCCTATAGCGGGCATTAAAATCAGAATGACCGTTAAATGCATTTATGACCATATTTGTGTTTTTGGGTTACCGCTTGTATAGCAATCAGTATCCATCGTGAAATTTCAAAGTGTCCATAATGCACTCAGGTCGCCCCCGACAGAGAGAGGGCCGTAGTAGGGTGTTTCCATAGCGGGCATTAATATCAGAATGACCCTTAAATGCATTTAGGACCATATTTGAATTTTTGGGTTACCAGATGCACGTTTTCAATCACCAGGTGCACGGTTTCAATCACCAGGTGCACGGCTCTATTTCCTCCTCCAGCACTTGTCAAACAGTCCATAAAGCACCCAGGACGGCCCTGAGTGAAAGAGGGCCGTAGTAGGGTGCTCCTATAGCGGGCATTAAAATCAGAATGACCGTTAAATGCATTTATGACCATATTTGTGTTTTTGGGTTACCAGATGCACGGTTTCAATCACCAGGTGCACGGCTCTATTTCCTCCTCCAGCACTTGTCAAACAGTCCATAAAGCACCCAGGACGGCCCTGAGTGAAAGAGGGCCGTAGTAGGGTGCTCCTATAGCGGGCATTAAAATCAGAATGACCGTTAAATGCATTTATGACCATATTTGTGTTTTTGGGTTACCGCTTGTATAGCAATCAGTATCCATCGTGAAATTTCAAAGTGTCCATAATGCACTCAGGTCGCCCCCGACAGAGAGAGGGCCGTAGTAGGGTGTTTCCATAGCGGGCATTAATATCAGAATGACCCTTAAATGCATTTAGGACCATATTTGAATTTTTGGGTTACCAGATGCACGTTTTCAATCACCAGGTGCACGGTTTCAATCACCAGGTGCACGGCTCTATTTCCTCCTCCAGCACTTGTCAAACAGTCCATAAAGCACCCAGGACGGCCCTGAGTGAAAGAGGGCCGTAGTAGGGTGCTCCTATAGCGGGCATTAAAATCAGAATGACCGTTAAATGCATTTATGACCATATTTGTGTTTTTGGGTTACCAGATGCACGGTTTCAATCACCAGGTGCACGGCTCTATTTCCTCCTCCAGCACTTGTCAAACAGTCCATAAAGCACCCAGGACGGCCCTGAGTGAAAGAGGGCCGTAGTAGGGTGCTCCTATAGCGGGCATTAAAATCAGAATGACCGTTAAATGCATTTATGACCATATTTGTGTTTTTGGGTTACCGCTTGTATAGCAATCAGTATCCATCGTGAAATTTCAAAGTGTCCATAATGCACTCAGGTCGCCCCCGACAGAGAGAGGGCCGTAGTAGGGTGTTTCCATAGCGGGCATTAATATCAGAATGACCCTTAAATGCATTTAGGACCATATTTGAATTTTTGGGTTACCAGATGCACGTTTTCAATCACCAGGTGCACGGTTTCAATCACCAGGTGCACGGCTCTATTTCCTCCTCCAGCACTTGTCAAACAGTCCATAAAGCACCCAGGACGGCCCTGAGTGAAAGAGGGCCGTAGTAGGGTGCTCCTATAGCGGGCATTAAAATCAGAATGACCGTTAAATGCATTTATGACCATATTTGTGTTTTGGGTTACCAGATGCACGGTTTCAATCACCAGGTGCACGGCTCTCCAGCACTTGTCAAACAGTCCATGACCTGAGTTAGTAATGCATTAAAATCAGAATGACCATGCATTTATGTGTTTTTGGGTTACCAGATGCACGGTTTCAATCACCAGGTGCACGGCTCTATTTCCTCCTCCAGCACTTGTCAAACAGTCCATAAAGCACCCAGGACGGCCCTGAGTGAAAGAGGGCCGTAGTAGGGTGCTCCTATAGCGGGCATTAAAATCAGAATGACCGTTAAATGCATTTATGACCATATTTGTGTTTTTGGGTTACCGCTTGTATAGCAATCAGTATCCATCGTGAAATTTCAAAGTGTCCATAATGCACTCAGGTCGCCCCCGACAGAGAGAGGGCCGTAGTAGGGTGTTTCCATAGCGGGCATTAATATCAGAATGACCCTTAAATGCATTTAGGACCATATTTGAATTTTTGGGTTACCAGATGCACGTTTTCAATCACCAGGTGCACGGTTTCAATCACCAGGTGCACGGCTCTATTTCCTCCTCCAGCACTTGTCAAACAGTCCATAAAGCACCCAGGACGGCCCTGAGTGAAAGAGGGCCGTAGTAGGGTGCTCCTATAGCGGGCATTAAAATCAGAATGACCGTTAAATGCATTTATGACCATATTTGTGTTTTTGGGTTACCGCTTGTATAGCAATCAGTATCCATCGTGAAATTTCAAAGTGTCCATAATGCACTCAGGTCGCCCCCGACAGAGAGAGGGCCGTAGTAGGGTGTTTCCATAGCGGGCATTAATATCAGAATGACCCTTAAATGCATTTAGGACCATATTTTGGTTTTGGGTTACCAGATGCACGGTTTCAATCACCAGGTGCACGGCTCTATTTCCTCCTCCAGCACTTGTCAAACAGTCCATAAAGCACCCAGGACGGCCCTGAGTGAAAGAGGGCCGTAGTAGGGTGCTCCTATAGCGGGCATTAAAATCAGAATGACCGTTAAATGCATTTATGACCA
>NW_022262195.1:0-9493 GCF_002021735.2 Oncorhynchus kisutch | reverse complement strand
AGACAGCTAGATCTACTGTATCTATTAATTATGACAGACCAGCTAGATCTACTGTCTTATTATATTATGACAGACCAGCTTAGATCTACTGTCTCTATTGTATTATGACAGACCAGCTAGATCTACTGTCTCTATTATATTATGACAGACCAGCTAGATCTACTGTCTCTATTATATTATGACAGACCAGCTAGATCTACTGTCTCTATTATATTATGACAGACCAGCTAGATCTACTGTCTCTATTATATTATGACAGACCAGCTAGATCTACTGTCTCTATTATATTATGACAGACCAGCTTGATCTACTGTCTCTATTATATTATGACAGACAGCTAGATCTACTGTCTCTATATATTATGACAGACCAGCTAGATCTACTGTCTCTATTCTATTATGACAGACCAGCTAGATCTACTGTCTCTTTTAATATGACAGACCAGCTAGATCTACTGTCTCTATTATAAATGACAGACAGCTAGATCTACTGTCTCTATTATGACAGACCAGCTAGATCTACTGTCTCTATTATATTATGACAGACCAGTAGATCCTACTGTCTCTATGATTATGACAGACAGCTAGATCTACTGTCTCTATTATATTATGACAGACCAGCTAGATCTACTGTCTCTATTATATTATGACAGACCAGCTAGATCTACTGTCTCTATATAATATGACAGACCAGCTAGATCTACTGTCTCTATTATAATATGACAGACCAGCTAGATCTACTGTCTCTATTATTATGACAGACCAGCTAGATCTACTGTCTCTATTAAATATGACAGACCAGCTAGATCTACTGTCTCTATTATATTATGACAGACCAGCTAGATCTACTGTCTCTATTATATTATGACAGACCAGCTAGATCTACTGTCTCCTATTATGACAGACCAGCTAGATCTACTGTCTCTATTATAATATGACAGACCAGCTAGATCTACTGTCTCTATTATATTATGACAGACCAGCTAGATCTACTGTCTCTATATATTATGACAGACCAGCTAGATCTACTGTCTCTATTATAATATGACAGACCAGCTAGATCTACTGTCTCTATTATAATATGACAGACCAGCTAGATCTACTGTCTCTATTATATTATGACAGACCAGCTAATCACTGCTCTATTATATTATGACAGACCAGCTAGATCTACTGTCTCTCTATTATTATGACAGACCAGCTAGATCTACTGTCTCTATTATGACAGACCAGCTAGATCTACTGTCTCTATTATATTATGACAGACCAGCTAGATCTACTGTCTCTATTATATTATGACAGACCAGCTAGATCTACTGTCTCTATATATATGACAGACCAGCTAGATCTACTGTCTCTATTATATTATGACAGACCAGCTAGATCTACTGTCTTATTATATTATGACAGACCAGCTAGATCTAGTCTTTTATATTATGACAGACCAGCTAGATCTACTGTCTCTATTATATTATGACAGACCAGCTAGATCTACTGTCTCTATTATAATATGACAGACCAGCTAGATCTACTGTCTCTATTATATATGACAGACCAGCTAGATCTACTGTCTCTATTATATTATGACAGACCAGCTAGATCTACTGTCTCTATTATATATGACAGACCAGCTAGATCTACTGTCTCTATTAATATGACAGACCAGCTAGATCTACTGTCTCTATCTATATATATGACAGACCAGCTAGATCTACTGTCTCTATATATATGACAGACCAGCTAGATCTACTGTCTCTATTATATTATGACAGACCAGCTAGATCTACTGTCTCTATTATATTATGACAACCAGCTAGATCTACTGTCTCTATTATATTATGACAGACCAGCTAGATCTACTGTCTCTATTATATTATGACAGACCAGCTAGATCTACTGTCTCTATTATATTATGACAGACCAGCTAGATCTACTGTCTCTATTATATTATGACAGACCAGCTAGATCTACTGTCTATTATATTATGACAGACCAGCTAGATCTACTGTCTCTATTATATTATGACAGACCAGCTAGATCTACTGTCTCTATTATAATATGACAGACCAGCTAGATCTACTGTCTCTATTATATTATGACAGACCAGCTAGATCTACTGTCTCTATTATATTATGACAGACCAGCTAGATCTACTGTCTCTATTATATTATGACAGACCAGCTAGATCTACTCTCTATTATATTATGACAGACCAGCTAGATCTACTGTCTCTATTATGACAGACCAGCTAGATCTACTGTCTCTATTATAATATGACAGACCAGCTAGATCTACTGTCTCTATTATATTATGACAGACCAGCTAGATCTACTGTCTCTATTATATTATGACAGACCAGCTAGATCTACTGTCTCTATATATTATGACAGACCAGCTAGATCTACTGTCTCTATTATATTATGACAGACCAGCTAGATCTACTGTCTCTATTATATTATGACAGACCAGCTAGATCTACTGTCTCTATTATAATATGACAGACCAGCTAGATCTACTGTCTCTGTCTATTATATTATGACAGACCAGCTAGATCTACTGTCTATATATGACAGACCAGCTAGATCTACTGCTCTCTTATATATGACAGACCAGCTAGATCTACTGTCTCTATTATAATATGACAGACCAGCTAGATCTACTGTCTCTATTATATTATGACAGACCAGCTAGATCTACTGTCTCTATTATATTATGACAGACCAGCTAGATCTACTGTCTCTATTATAATATGACAGACCAGCTAGATCTAGTCTCTATTATATTATGACAGACCAGCTAGATCTACTGTCTCTATTATATTATGACAGACCAGCTAGATCTACTGTCTCTATTATAATATGACAGACCAGCTAGATCTACTGTCTCTATTATATTATGACAGACCAGCTAGATCTACTGTCTCTTTATATATATGACAGACCAGCTAGATCTACTGTCTCTATTATATTATGACAGACCAGCTAGATCTACTGTCTCTATTATAATATGACAGACCAGCTAGATCTACTGTCTCTATTATATTATGACAGACCAGCTAGATCTACTGTCTCTATTATGACAAGACCAGCTAGATCTACTGTCTCTATTATATTATGACAGACCAGCTAGATCTACTGTCTCTATTTATTATGACAGACCAGCTAGATCTACTGTCTCTATTATATATGACAGACCAGCTAGATCTACTGTCTCTATTATATTATGACAGACCAGCTAGATCTACTGTCTCTATTATATATGACAGACCAGCTAGATCTACTGTCTCTATTATATTATGACAGACCAGCTAGATCTACTGTCTCTATTATAATATGACAGACCAGCTAGATCTACTGTCTCTATTATAATATGACAGACCAGCTAGATCTACTGTCTCTATTATATGATGACAGACCAGCTAGATCTACTGTCTCTATTATATTATGACAGACCAGCTAGATCTACTGTCTCTATTATAATATGACAGACCAGCTAGATCTACTGTCTCTATTATATTATGACAGACCAGCTCGATCTACTGTCTCTATATTATGACAGACCAGCTATATCTAGTGTGTCTCTTATAATAATACAGACCAGCTAGATCTACTGTCTCTATTATAATATGACAGACCAGCTAGATCTACTGTCTCTGTCTATTATATATGACAGACCAGCTAGATCTACTGTCTTATTATGACAGACCAGCTAGATCTACTGTCTCTATATATTATGACAGACCAGCTAGATCTACTGTCTCTATTAATATGACAGACCAGCTAGATCTACTGTCTCTATTATATTATGACAGACCAGCTAGATCTACTGTCTCTATTATGACAGACAGAAGCTAGATCTACTGTCTCTATATATTATGACAGACCAGCTAGATCTACTGTCTCTATCTTACAATATGACAAGACAGCTAGATTACTGTCTCTATTATATTTATTTATTTATTATTTATTTTACCTTTATTTAACCAGGTAGGCAAGTGAGAACAAGTTCTCATTTACAATTGCGACCTGGCCAGATTAAAGCAAAGCAGTTCGACAGATATAAAACGACACAGAGTTACACATGGAGTAAAAACAACATACAGTCAATAATGCAGTATAAACAAGTCTATATACAATGTGAGCAAATGAGGTGAGAAGGGAGGTAAAGGCAAAAAAGGCCATGATGGCAAAGTAAATACAATATAGCAAGTAAAATACTGGAATGGTAGTTTTGCAATGGAAGAATGTGCAAAGTAGAAATAAAAAATAATGGGGTGCAAAGGAGCAAAATAAATAAATAAATAAAATTAAATACAGTTGGGAAAGAGGTAGTTGTTTGGGCTAAATTATAGGTGGGCTATGTACAGGTGCAGTAATCTGTGAGCTGCTCTGACAGTTGGTGCTTAAAGCTAGTGAGGGAGATAAGTGTTTCCAGTTTCAGAGATTTTTGTAGTTCGTTCCAGTCATTGGCAGCAGAGAACTGGAAGGAGAGGCGGCCAAAGAAAGAATTGGTTTTGGGGGTGACTAGAGAGATATACCTGCTGGAGCGTGTGCTACAGGTGGGAGATGCTATGGTGACCAGCGAGCTGAGATAAGGGGGGACTTTACCTAGCAGGGTCTTGTAGATGACATGGAGCCAGTGGGTTTGGCGACGAGTATGAAGCGAGGGCCAGCCAACGAGAGCGTACAGGTCGCAATGGTGGGTAGTATATGGGGCTTTGGTGATAAAACGGATTGCACTGTGATAGACTGCATCCAATTTGTTGAGTAGGGTATTGGAGGCTATTTTGTAAATGACATCGCCAAAGTCGAGGATTGGTAGGATGGTCAGTTTTACAAGGGTATGTTTGGCAGCATGAGTGAAGGATGCTTTGTTGCGAAATAGGAAGCCAATTCTAGATTTAACTTTGGATTGGAGATGTTTGATATGGGTCTGGAAGGAGAGTTTACAGTCTAACCAGACACCTAAGTATTTGTAGTTGTCCACGTATTCTAAGTCAGAGCCGTCCAGAGTAGTGATGTTGGACAGGCGGGTAGGTGCAGGTAGCGATCGGTTGAAGAGCATGCATTTAGTTTTACTTGTATTTAAGAGCAATTGGAGGCCACGGAAGGAGAGTTGTATGGCATTGAAGCTTGCCTGGAGGGTTGTTAACACAGTGTCCAAAGAAGGGCCGGAAGTATACAGAATGGTGTCGTCTGCGTAGAGGTGGATCAGGGACTCACCAGCAGCAAGAGCGACCTCATTGATGTATACAGAGAAGAGAGTCGGTCCAAGAATTGAACCCTGTGGCACCCCCATAGAGACTGCCAGAGGTCCGGACAGCAGACCCTCCGATTTGACACACTGAACTCTATCAGAGAAGTAGTTGGTGAACCAGGCGAGGCAATCATTTGAGAAACCAAGGCTGTCGAGTCTGCCGATGAGGATATGGTGATTGACAGAGTCGAAAGCCTTGGCCAGATCAATGAATACGGCTGCACAGTAATGTTTCTTATCGATGGCGGTTAAGATATCGTTTAGGACCTTGAGCGTGGCTGAGGTGCACCCATGACCAGCTCTGAAACCAGATTGCATAGCAGAGAAGGTATGGTGAGATTCGAAATGGTCGGTAATCTGTTTGTTGACTTGGCTTTCGAAGACCTTAGAAAGGCACGGTAGGATAGATATAGGTCTGTAGCAGTTTGGGTCAAGAGTGTCCCCCCCTTTGAAGAGGGGGATGACCGCAGCTGCTTTCCAATCTTTGGGAATCTCAGACGACACGAAAGAGAGGTTGAACAGGCTAGTAATAGGGGTGGCAACAATTTCGGCAGATAATTTTAGAAAGAAAGGGTCCAGATTGTCTAGCCCGGCTGATTTGTAGGGGTCCAGATTTTGCAGCTCTTTCAGAACATCAGCTGAATGGATTTGGGAGAAGGAGAAATGGGGAAGGCTTGGGCGAGTTGCTGTTGGGGGTGCAGTGCTGTTGTCCGGGGTAGGAGTAGCCAGGTGGAAAGCATGGCCAGCCGTAGAAAATGCTTATTGAAATTCTCAATTATGGTGGATTTATCAGTGGTGACAGTGTTTCCTATCTTCAGTGCAGTGGCAGCTGGGAGGAGGTGTTCTTATTCTCCATGGACTTACAGCTGTCCCAGAAACTTTTTTGGAGTTAGTGTTGCAGGAAGCAAATTTCTGCTTTGAAAAAGCTAGCCTTGGCTTTCTAACTGCCTGTGTATAATGGATTTCTAGCTTCCCTGAACAGCTGCACTATCCCGGGGGGCTGTTCGATGCTAATGCAGAACGGACAGTAGGATGTTTTTGTGTTGGTTAAGGGCAGGTCAGGTCTGGGAGAACCAAGGGCTATATCTGTTCCTGGTTCTACATTTCTTGAATGGGCATGTTTATTTAAGATGGTTAGGAAGGCATTTTAAAAAAATATCCAGGCATCCTCTACTGACGGGATGAGATCAATATCCTTCCAGGATACCCGGCCAGGTCGATTAGATGAAAGGCCAGCTAGATCTAGGTCTCTATTATATTATGACAGACCAGCTGGATCTACTGTCTCTATGAATATGACAGCAGCCAGCTAGATCTACTGTCTCTATTATAATATGACAGACCAGCTAGATCTACTGTCTCTATTATAATATTAAGACAGCTAGATCTACTGTCTCTATTATATTATGACAGACCAGCTAGATCTACTGTCTCTATTATTATATGACAGACCAGCTAGATCTACTGTCTCTATTATATATGACAGACCAGCTAGATCTACTGTCTCTATTATATTATGACAGACCAGCTAGATCTACTGTCTCTATTATATTATGACAGACCAGCTAGATCTACTGTCTCTATTATATTATGACAGACCAGCTAGATCTACTGTCTATTATATTATGACAGACCAGCTAGATCTACTGTCTCTATTATATTATGACAGACCAGCTAGATCTACTGTCTCTATTAATTATGACAGACCAGCTAGATCTACTGTCTCTATTATTATATGACAGACCAGCTAGATCTACTGTCTCTATTATAATATGACAGACCAGCTAGATCTACTGTCTCTATTATATTATGACAGACCAGCTAGATCTACTGTCTCTATTATAATATGACAGACCAGCTAGATCTACTGTCTCTATTATATTATGACAGACCAGCTAGATCTACTGTCTATTATATTATGACAGACCAGCTAGATCTACTGTCTCTATTATATTATGACAGACCAGCTAGATCTACTGTCTATTATATATGACAGACCAGCTAGATCTACTGTCTCTATTATATTATGACAGACCAGCTAGATCTACTGTCTCTTATATTATGACAGACCAGCTAGATCTACTGTCTCTATTATAATATGACAGACCAGCTAGATCTACTGTCTCTATTTATATTTATGACAGACCAGCTAGATCTACTGTCTCTATTATATTATGACAGACCAGCTAGATCTACTGTCTCTATTATATATGACAGACCAGCTAGATCTACTGTCTCTATTATATTTGACAGACCAGCTAGATCTACTGTCTCATTATAATATGACAGACCAGCTAGATCTACTGTCTCTATTTATAATAGACAGACCAGCTAGATCTACTGTCTCTATTATATTATGACAGACCAGCTAGATCTACTGTCTCTATTATATTATGACAGACCAGCTAGATCTACTGTCTTATTATATTATGACAGACCAGCTAGATCTACTGTCTCTATTATATTATGACAGACCAGCTAGATCTACTGTCTCTATTATAATATGACAGACCAGCTAGATCTACTGTCTCTATTATATTATGACAGACCAGCTAGATCTACTGTCTCTATTATATTATGACAGACCAGCTAGATCTACTGTCTCTTATATTATGACAGACCAGCTAGATCTACTGTCTCTATTATATTATGACAGACCAGCTAGATCTACTGTCTCTATTATATTATGACAGACCAGCTAGATCTACTGTCTATTATAATATGACAGACCAGCTAGATCTACTGTCTCTATTATATTATGACAGACCAGCTAGATCTACTGTCTCTATTATAATATGACAGACCAGCTAGATCTACTGTCTATATTATGACAGACCAGCTAGATCTACTGTCTCTATTATATTATGACAGACCAGCTAGATCTACTGTCTCTATTATAATATGACAGACCAGCTAGATCTACTGTCTCTATTATATATGACAGACCAGCTAGATCTACTGTCTCTTTATATATGACAGACCAGCTAGATCTATCTACTCTCTATTATATTATGACAGACCAGCTAGATCTACTGTCTCTATATAATATGACAGACCAGCTAGATCTACTGTCTCTATATATTATGACAGACCAGCTAGATCTACTGTCTCTATTATATTATGACAGACCAGCTAGATCTACTGTCTCTATTATATTATGACAGACCAGCTAGATCTACTGTCTCTATTATAATATGACAGACCAGCTAGATCTACTGTCTCTATTATATTATGACAGACCAGCTAGATCTACTGTCTCTATTATATTATGACAGACCAGCTAGATCTACTGTCTCTATTATATTATGACAGACCAGCTAGATCTACTGTCTCTATTATATTATGACAGACCAGCTAGATCTACTGTCTCTATTATATTATGACAGACCAGCTAGATCTACTGTCTCTATATATTATGACAGACCAGCTAGATCTACTGTCTCTATTATATTTGACAGACCAGCTAGATCTACTGTCTCTTTTAATTATGACAGACCAGCTAGATCTACTGTCTCTATTATAATATGACAGACCAGCTAGATCTACTGTCTCTATTATATATGACAGACCAGCTAGATCTTACTGTCTCTATTATATTATGACAGACCAGCTAGATCTATGTCTCTATTATATATGACAGACCAGCTAGATCTACTGTCTCTATATATTATGACAGACCAGCTAGATCTACTGTCTCTATTATATATGACAGACCAGCTAGATCTACTGTCTCTATTATGACAGACCAGCTAGATCTACTGTCTCTATTATATTATGACAGACCAGCTAGATCTATGTCTATTTATATGACAGACCAGTAGATCTACTGTCTCTTTTATATTATGACAGACCAGCTAGATCTACTGTCTATATTATAGTATGACAGACCAGCTAGATCTACTGTCTCTATATATTATGACAGCAGATAGATCTACTGTCTCTATTATATATGACAGACCAGCTAGATCTACTGTCTATATTATATATGACAGACCAGCTAGATCTACTGTCTTATTATATTATGACAGACCAGCTAGATCTCCTGTGCTCTATTATATTATGACAGACCAGCTAGATTACTGTCTCTATTATATTATGACAGACCAGCTAGATCTACTGTCTCTATTATATTTTGACAGAACAGTAGATCTACTGTCTCTATAATTATGACGACCAGCTGGATCTCCTGTCTCTATTATAATACAGACCAGCTAGATCTACTCTCTCTATTATATTTT
>NW_022262194.1:0-9500 GCF_002021735.2 Oncorhynchus kisutch | reverse complement strand
ATAAAGCACCCAGGACGGCCCTGAGTGAAAGAGGGCCGTAGTAGGGTGCTCCTATAGCGGGCATTAAATCAGAATGACCGTTAAATGCATTTATGACCATATTTGTGTTTTTGGGTTACCAGATGCACGGTTTCAATCACCAGGTGCACGGCTCTATTTCCTCCTCCAGCACTTGTCAAACAGTCCATAAAGCACCCAGGACGGCCCTGAGTGAAAGAGGGCCGTAGTAGGGTGCTCCTATAGCGGGCATTAAAATCAGAATGACCGTTAAATGCATTTATGACCATATTTGTGTTTTTGGGTTACCGCTTGTATAGCAATCAGTATCCATCGTGAAATTTCAAAGTGTCCATAATGCACTCAGGTCGCCCCCGACAGAGAGAGGGCCGTAGTAGGGTGTTTCCATAGCGGGCATTAATATCAGAATGACCCTTAAATGCATTTAGGACCATATTTGAATTTTTGGGTTACCAGATGCACGTTTTCAATCACCAGGTGCACGGTTTCAATCACCAGGTGCACGGCTCTATTTCCTCCTCCAGCACTTGTCAAACAGTCCATAAAGCACCCAGGACGGCCCTGAGTGAAAGAGGGCCGTAGTAGGGTGCTCCTATAGCGGGCATTAAAATCAGAATGACCGTTAAATGCATTTATGACCATATTTGTGTTTTTGGGTTACCAGATGCACGGTTTCAATCACCAGGTGCACGGCTCTATTTCCTCCTCCAGCACTTGTCAAACAGTCCATAAAGCACCCAGGACGGCCCTGAGTGAAAGAGGGCCGTAGTAGGGTGCTCCTATAGCGGGCATTAAAATCAGAATGACCGTTAAATGCATTTATGACCATATTTGTGTTTTTGGGTTACCGCTTGTATAGCAATCAGTATCCATCGTGAAATTTCAAAGTGTCCATAATGCACTCAGGTCGCCCCCGACAGAGAGAGGGCCGTAGTAGGGTGTTTCCATAGCGGGCATTAATATCAGAATGACCCTTAAATGCATTTAGGACCATATTTGAATTTTTGGGTTACCAGATGCACGTTTTCAATCACCAGGTGCACGGTTTCAATCACCAGGTGCACGGCTCTATTTCCTCCTCCAGCACTTGTCAAACAGTCCATAAAGCACCCAGGACGGCCCTGAGTGAAAGAGGGCCGTAGTAGGGTGCTCCTATAGCGGGCATTAAAATCAGAATGACCGTTAAATGCATTTATGACCATATTTGTGTTTTTGGGTTACCAGATGCACGGTTTCAATCACCAGGTGCACGGCTCTATTTCCTCCTCCAGCACTTGTCAAACAGTCCATAAAGCACCCAGGACGGCCCTGAGTGAAAGAGGGCCGTAGTAGGGTGCTCCTATAGCGGGCATTAAAATCAGAATGACCGTTAAATGCATTTATGACCATATTTGTGTTTTTGGGTTACCGCTTGTATAGCAATCAGTATCCATCGTGAAATTTCAAAGTGTCCATAATGCACTCAGGTCGCCCCCGACAGAGAGAGGGCCGTAGTAGGGTGTTTCCATAGCGGGCATTAATATCAGAATGACCCTTAAATGCATTTAGGACCATATTTGAATTTTTGGGTTACCAGATGCACGTTTTCAATCACCAGGTGCACGGTTTCAATCACCAGGTGCACGGCTCTATTTCCTCCTCCAGCACTTGTCAAACAGTCCATAAAGCACCCAGGACGGCCCTGAGTGAAAGAGGGCCGTAGTAGGGTGCTCCTATAGCGGGCATTAAAATCAGAATGACCGTTAAATGCATTTATGACCATATTTGTGTTTTTGGGTTACCAGATGCACGGTTTCAATCACCAGGTGCACGGCTCTATTTCCTCCTCCAGCACTTGTCAAACAGTCCATAAAGCACCCAGGACGGCCCTGAGTGAAAGAGGGCCGTAGTAGGGTGCTCCTATAGCGGGCATTAAAATCAGAATGACCGTTAAATGCATTTATGACCATATTTGTGTTTTTGGGTTACCAGATGCACGGTTTCAATCACCAGGTGCACGGCTCTATTTCCTCCTCCAGCACTTGTCAAACAGTCCATAAAGCACCCAGGACGGCCCTGAGTGAAAGAGGGCCGTAGTAGGGTGCTCCTATAGCGGGCATTAAAATCAGAATGACCGTTAAATGCATTTATGACCATATTTGTGTTTTTGGGTTACCGCTTGTATAGCAATCAGTATCCATCGTGAAATTTCAAAGTGTCCATAATGCACTCAGGTCGCCCCCGACAGAGAGAGGGCCGTAGTAGGGTGTTTCCATAGCGGGCATTAATATCAGAATGACCCTTAAATGCATTTAGGACCATATTTGAATTTTTGGGTTACCAGATGCACGTTTTCAATCACCAGGTGCACGGTTTCAATCACCAGGTGCACGGCTCTATTTCCTCCTCCAGCACTTGTCAAACAGTCCATAAAGCACCCAGGACGGCCCTGAGTGAAAGAGGGCCGTAGTAGGGTGCTCCTATAGCGGGCATTAAAATCAGAATGACCGTTAAATGCATTTATGACCATATTTGTGTTTTTGGGTTACCAGATGCACGGTTTCAATCACCAGGTGCACGGCTCTATTTCCTCCTCCAGCACTTGTCAAACAGTCCATAAAGCACCCAGGACGGCCCTGAGTGAAAGAGGGCCGTAGTAGGGTGCTCCTATAGCGGGCATTAAAATCAGAATGACCGTTAAATGCATTTATGACCATATTTGTGTTTTTGGGTTACCAGATGCACGGTTTCAATCACCAGGTGCACGGCTCTATTTCCTCCTCCAGCACTTGTCAAACAGTCCATAAAGCACCCAGGACGGCCCTGAGTGAAAGAGGGCCGTAGTAGGGTGCTCCTATAGCGGGCATTAAAATCAGAATGACCGTTAAATGCATTTATGACCATATTTGTGTTTTTGGGTTACCGCTTGTATAGCAATCAGTATCCATCGTGAAATTTCAAAGTGTCCATAATGCACTCAGGTCGCCCCCGACAGAGAGAGGGCCGTAGTAGGGTGTTTCCATAGCGGGCATTAATATCAGAATGACCCTTAAATGCATTTAGGACCATATTTGAATTTTTGGGTTACCAGATGCACGTTTTCAATCACCAGGTGCACGGTTTCAATCACCAGGTGCACGGCTCTATTTCCTCCTCCAGCACTTGTCAAACAGTCCATAAAGCACCCAGGACGGCCCTGAGTGAAAGAGGGCCGTAGTAGGGTGCTCCTATAGCGGGCATTAAAATCAGAATGACCGTTAAATGCATTTATGACCATATTTGTGTTTTTGGGTTACCAGATGCACGGTTTCAATCACCAGGTGCACGGCTCTATTTCCTCCTCCAGCACTTGTCAAACAGTCCATAAAGCACCCAGGACGGCCCTGAGTGAAAGAGGGCCGTAGTAGGGTGCTCCTATAGCGGGCATTAAAATCAGAATGACCGTTAAATGCATTTATGACCATATTTGTGTTTTTGGGTTACCGCTTGTATAGCAATCAGTATCCATCGTGAAATTTCAAAGTGTCCATAATGCACTCAGGTCGCCCCCGACAGAGAGAGGGCCGTAGTAGGGTGTTTCCATAGCGGGCATTAATATCAGAATGACCCTTAAATGCATTTAGGACCATATTTGAATTTTTGGGTTACCAGATGCACGTTTTCAATCACCAGGTGCACGGTTTCAATCACCAGGTGCACGGCTCTATTTCCTCCTCCAGCACTTGTCAAACAGTCCATAAAGCACCCAGGACGGCCCTGAGTGAAAGAGGGCCGTAGTAGGGTGCTCCTATAGCGGGCATTAAAATCAGAATGACCGTTAAATGCATTTATGACCATATTTGTGTTTTTGGGTTACCAGATGCACGGTTTCAATCACCAGGTGCACGGCTCTATTTCCTCCTCCAGCACTTGTCAAACAGTCCATAAAGCACCCAGGACGGCCCTGAGTGAAAGAGGGCCGTAGTAGGGTGCTCCTATAGCGGGCATTAAAATCAGAATGACCGTTAAATGCATTTATGACCATATTTGTGTTTTTGGGTTACCAGATGCACGGTTTCAATCACCAGGTGCACGGCTCTATTTCCTCCTCCAGCACTTGTCAAACAGTCCATAAAGCACCCAGGACGGCCCTGAGTGAAAGAGGGCCGTAGTAGGGTGCTCCTATAGCGGGCATTAAAATCAGAATGACCGTTAAATGCATTTATGACCATATTTGTGTTTTTGGGTTACCGCTTGTATAGCAATCAGTATCCATCGTGAAATTTCAAAGTGTCCATAATGCACTCAGGTCGCCCCCGACAGAGAGAGGGCCGTAGTAGGGTGTTTCCATAGCGGGCATTAATATCAGAATGACCCTTAAATGCATTTAGGACCATATTTGAATTTTTGGGTTACCAGATGCACGTTTTCAATCACCAGGTGCACGGTTTCAATCACCAGGTGCACGGCTCTATTTCCTCCTCCAGCACTTGTCAAACAGTCCATAAAGCACCCAGGACGGCCCTGAGTGAAAGAGGGCCGTAGTAGGGTGCTCCTATAGCGGGCATTAAAATCAGAATGACCGTTAAATGCATTTATGACCATATTTGTGTTTTTGGGTTACCAGATGCACGGTTTCAATCACCAGGTGCACGGCTCTATTTCCTCCTCCAGCACTTGTCAAACAGTCCATAAAGCACCCAGGACGGCCCTGAGTGAAAGAGGGCCGTAGTAGGGTGCTCCTATAGCGGGCATTAAAATCAGAATGACCGTTAAATGCATTTATGACCATATTTGTGTTTTTGGGTTACCGCTTGTATAGCAATCAGTATCCATCGTGAAATTTCAAAGTGTCCATAATGCACTCAGGTCGCCCCCGACAGAGAGAGGGCCGTAGTAGGGTGTTTCCATAGCGGGCATTAATATCAGAATGACCCTTAAATGCATTTAGGACCATATTTGAATTTTTGGGTTACCAGATGCACGTTTTCAATCACCAGGTGCACGGTTTCAATCACCAGGTGCACGGCTCTATTTCCTCCTCCAGCACTTGTCAAACAGTCCATAAAGCACCCAGGACGGCCCTGAGTGAAAGAGGGCCGTAGTAGGGTGCTCCTATAGCGGGCATTAAAATCAGAATGACCGTTAAATGCATTTATGACCATATTTGTGTTTTTGGGTTACCAGATGCACGGTTTCAATCACCAGGTGCACGGCTCTATTTCCTCCTCCAGCACTTGTCAAACAGTCCATAAAGCACCCAGGACGGCCCTGAGTGAAAGAGGGCCGTAGTAGGGTGCTCCTATAGCGGGCATTAAAATCAGAATGACCGTTAAATGCATTTATGACCATATTTGTGTTTTTGGGTTACCAGATGCACGGTTTCAATCACCAGGTGCACGGCTCTATTTCCTCCTCCAGCACTTGTCAAACAGTCCATAAAGCACCCAGGACGGCCCTGAGTGAAAGAGGGCCGTAGTAGGGTGCTCCTATAGCGGGCATTAAAATCAGAATGACCGTTAAATGCATTTATGACCATATTTGTGTTTTTGGGTTACCAGATGCACGGTTTCAATCACCAGGTGCACGGCTCTATTTCCTCCTCCAGCACTTGTCAAACAGTCCATAAAGCACCCAGGACGGCCCTGAGTGAAAGAGGGCCGTAGTAGGGTGCTCCTATAGCGGGCATTAAAATCAGAATGACCGTTAAATGCATTTATGACCATATTTGTGTTTTTGGGTTACCGCTTGTATAGCAATCAGTATCCATCGTGAAATTTCAAAGTGTCCATAATGCACTCAGGTCGCCCCCGACAGAGAGAGGGCCGTAGTAGGGTGTTTCCATAGCGGGCATTAATATCAGAATGACCCTTAAATGCATTTAGGACCATATTTGAATTTTTGGGTTACCAGATGCACGTTTTCAATCACCAGGTGCACGGTTTCAATCACCAGGTGCACGGCTCTATTTCCTCCTCCAGCACTTGTCAAACAGTCCATAAAGCACCCAGGACGGCCCTGAGTGAAAGAGGGCCGTAGTAGGGTGCTCCTATAGCGGGCATTAAAATCAGAATGACCGTTAAATGCATTTATGACCATATTTGTGTTTTTGGGTTACCAGATGCACGGTTTCAATCACCAGGTGCACGGCTCTATTTCCTCCTCCAGCACTTGTCAAACAGTCCATAAAGCACCCAGGACGGCCCTGAGTGAAAGAGGGCCGTAGTAGGGTGCTCCTATAGCGGGCATTAAAATCAGAATGACCGTTAAATGCATTTATGACCATATTTGTGTTTTTGGGTTACCGCTTGTATAGCAATCAGTATCCATCGTGAAATTTCAAAGTGTCCATAATGCACTCAGGTCGCCCCCGACAGAGAGAGGGCCGTAGTAGGGTGTTTCCATAGCGGGCATTAATATCAGAATGACCCTTAAATGCATTTAGGACCATATTTGAATTTTTGGGTTACCAGATGCACGTTTTCAATCACCAGGTGCACGGTTTCAATCACCAGGTGCACGGCTCTATTTCCTCCTCCAGCACTTGTCAAACAGTCCATAAAGCACCCAGGACGGCCCTGAGTGAAAGAGGGCCGTAGTAGGGTGCTCCTATAGCGGGCATTAAAATCAGAATGACCGTTAAATGCATTTATGACCATATTTGTGTTTTTGGGTTACCAGATGCACGGTTTCAATCACCAGGTGCACGGCTCTATTTCCTCCTCCAGCACTTGTCAAACAGTCCATAAAGCACCCAGGACGGCCCTGAGTGAAAGAGGGCCGTAGTAGGGTGCTCCTATAGCGGGCATTAAAATCAGAATGACCGTTAAATGCATTTATGACCATATTTGTGTTTTTGGGTTACCAGATGCACGGTTTCAATCACCAGGTGCACGGCTCTATTTCCTCCTCCAGCACTTGTCAAACAGTCCATAAAGCACCCAGGACGGCCCTGAGTGAAAGAGGGCCGTAGTAGGGTGCTCCTATAGCGGGCATTAAAATCAGAATGACCGTTAAATGCATTTATGACCATATTTGTGTTTTTGGGTTACCGCTTGTATAGCAATCAGTATCCATCGTGAAATTTTAAACAGTAAATAAAGCACTCAGGACGGGCCCCCATTGATAGAGGGCCGTAGTAGGGTGCTCCCATAGCGGGCATGGATGTCTGGAACACCTGCAAGTGTATTTAGAACCATATTTGAATTTTTGGGTTACCAGATGCACGTTTTCAATCACCAGGTGCACGGCTTTGAAAAGTGTGGACTCTGCCATTTTCCCGACCAATTTCTGTAATTTTCAAAAAATGATTAAAAATACTTCCCGAAGGGCTAGAGGTCCCAAATTTCGTCTCATACCCTCTCTCGTGATGGGCAACAATTGCAGCATATCAAAAACATTTCGCATCCATAGGCACCTATGTTTCCTGTAACATTCACTTTTTTCCCAAAACTTAAAACACGATTTTCTATTAAAATGTTTTATACAAAAACGGTTTTAATTAAATGTAAATGCTCGTCTATATGTGCCCTTTCGTTTTAAAAAACCCCCATCCAGATTGGATGTGTACTTTCTGATTTATTCACGTTTTGTGTTTAACCGAATTTTACCCCCAATTTCGGGGCGGACATACACCCTGTGCGGTTCCGGGATTATATCGATAAATTGGCCTGATCGTCAATGACACACTCGGGGGTGGGTCGACCAGACAGGTACCGGCGCGAAATCAGAAACCTGGTTTTTGACAACAAGACTTCCATGTCCTAGAGAGACGGGGGTGGTGCCAAACTGATCAGGCCGAATAGAAAATAAGTACTGGGTACTTTTGAGGGATGTGAGCCCCTCGGAACCATGGTAATTCGGACATTTGCCGCCGGCGTCCGATTTAGTGGTTGGAACAGACCCTTCGGCGTCCGATTTATCCTAACTTTTGAGCCACGTTTCCCAGCTTGGTGATGGGAGGATATTGAGCTCTGCCCCGGCAGTTGTTCTATCCCAGCTATTACCTTGTGGGTTTGGTTCATCAATGACCATGGTTCTGGGTCCAATGAAGGTGCCAATCCCTTCGGCGACTGATTGGTGGTTGTTTAGTCCCGGTGAGGGCTAGCTCTCCAGTCCAGTCCCATACTTGTTTCACGGTGCGTCTCCATGGTTGTCCTCTGTTGTCCAGGGAGTTTAATTTCCTCTGACTGATTTGCATTCGTTTTCCACCTGGGAGGGACTCTATCGGCCGGCCTTTGGCTGGTGTTCTGATGGATGTTCCCTCCCGACCCAAGTGGATTTGCCTCTATCGGGGGAGCCCCTTTCGGAAACGTTTGTCCCCTAATTTCGATACGCTCCAGCCGCGCAAAGTTCGTGCGAATTCGAGCCGAACTGTCTGACCAAGTGGCCTTCATTGGTGTTCGGTTGCGGGGGAGTGGCACACTCAGGCTGCGAAGCATGTGGTGTTGGTCATCCCGTAACGCATCGGCGCCAGCCGAAGCAGTTTCTCAAACCCTGTCTTAAAACGTGGACCTACCTGTTGACCCAAGCGGTCTGTCCGAGGTTGTGGTTCCTTTTGCCCAGTTGATGGCGTTCCGAATAGGCGCTACGGCTAGACAAGAGACCTCTCGAGCGGCGCCCCGGCACCTGTGGCTCCGGCCATGGGCAGTTCAGGGCCTCCCGCTGGGCACACGGTGGATGGTGCCAGGGCCTCCTCCCCTGACGGGATAGGACTGGTCCCTGGTTTTTGTTTGCTTAGTGTGCCCAGGTACAAACATCTAAGTTGTGAGTGGCTACCTGGTTGATCCTGCCAGTAGCATATGCTTGTCTCAAAGATTAAGCATGCAAGTCTAAGTACACACGGCGCGTACAGTGAAACTGCGAATGGCTCATTAATCAGTTATGGTTCCTTTGATCGCTCAAACGTTACTTGGATAACTGTGGCAATTCTAGAGCTAATACATGACAAACGAGCGCTGACCTCCGGGGATGGATTGCTGTGCATTTATCAGACCCAAAACCCATGCGGGCCAATCTCGGTTGCCCCGGCCGCTTGGTGACTTAGATAACTTGGAGCCGATCGCGCGCCCTTTGTGGCGGTGACGTCTCATTCGAATGTCTGCCCTATCAACTTTCGATGGTACTTTCTGTGCCTACCATGGTGACCAGGGGGGTAAGGGGAATCAGGGTTCGATTCCGGAGAGGGAGCCTGAGAGAAACGGCTACCACATCCAAGGAAGAGGCAGCAGCGCGCAAATTACCCACTCCCGACCGGGGACGGTGGGAGGTAGTGACGAAAAAATAACAATACGGACTTTCGAGGCCCTGTAATTGGAATGAGTACACTTTAAATCCTTTAACGAGGATCCATTGGAGGGCAAGTCTGGTGCCCAGCAGCGCGGTAATTCCAGCTCCAATAGCGTATCTAAAGTTGCTGCGCAGTTAAAAAGCTCGTAGTTGGATCTCGGGATCGAGCTGGCGGTCCGCCGCGAGGCGAGCTACCGCCTGTCCCAGCCCCCCTGCCTCTCGGCGCCCCCTCGATG